>NC_056436.1:59140650-59285650 GCF_018296145.1 Oncorhynchus tshawytscha | reverse complement strand
ACATTTATTGGATATTTATTCAGCCCCCTTAAGTTAATACTTTGTAGCGCCACCTTTTGCTGCGATTACAGCTGTAAATCGCTTGGGGTATGTCTCTATCAGTTTTGCACATCGAGAGACTGAAATTTTTTCCCATTCCTCCTTGCAAAACAGCTCGAGCTCAGTGAGGTTGGATGGAGAGCATTTGTGAACAGCAGTTTTCAGTTCTTTCCACAGATTCTCGATTGGATTCAGGTCTGGACTTTGACTTGGCCATTCTAACACCTGGATATGTTTATTTTTGAACCATTCTATTGTAGATTTTGCTTTATGTTTTGGATCATTGTCTTGTTGGAAGACAAATCTCTGTCCCAGTCTCAGGTCTTTTGCAGACTCCATCAGGTTTTCTTCCAGAATGGTCCTGTATTTGGCTCCATCCATCTTCCCATCAATTTTAACCATCTTCCCTGTCCCTGCTGAAGAAAAGAAGGCCCAAACCATGATGCTGCCACCACCATGTTTGACAGTGGGGATGATGTGTTCTGGGTGATGAGCTGTGTTGCTTTTACGCCAAACATAACGTTTTGCATTGTTGCCAAAAAGTTCAATTTTGGTGTCATCTGACCAGAGCACCTTCTTCCACATGTTTGGTGTGTCTCCCAGGTGGCTTGTGGCAAACTTTAAACAACACTTTTTATGGATATCTTTAAGAAATGGCTTTCTTCTTGCCACTCTTCCATAAAGGCCAGATTTGTGCAATATACGACTGATTGTTGTCCTATGGACAGAGTCTCCCACCTCAGCTGTAGATCTCTGCAGTTCATCCAGAGTGATCATGGGCCCCTTGGCTGCATCTCTGATCAGTCTTCTCCTTGTATGAGCTGAAAGTTTAGAGGGACGGCCAGGTCTTGGTAGATTTGCAGTGGTCTGATACTCCTTCCATTTCAATATTATCGCTTGCACAGTGCTCCTTGGGATGTTTAAAGCTTGGGAAATCTTTTTGTATCCAAATCCGGCTTTAAACTTCTTCACAACAGTATCTCGGACCTGCCTGGTGTGTTCCTTGTTCTTCATGATGCTATCTGTGCTTTTAACAGACCTCTGAGACTATCACAGTGCAGGTGCATTTATACGGAGACTTGATTACACACAGTTGGATTGTATTTATCATCATTAGTCATTTAGGTCAACATTGGATCATTCAGAGATCCTCACTGAACTTCTGGAGAGAGTTTGCTGCACTGAAAGTAAGGCGGCTGAATAATTTTGCACGCCCAATTTTTCCGTTTTTGATTTGTTAAAAAAGTTTGAAATATCCAATAAATGTCGTTCCACTTCATGATTGTGTCCCACTTGTTGTTGATTCTTCACAAAAAACTCCAGTTTTATATCTTTATGTTTGAAGCCTGAAATGTGGCAAAAGGTCGCAAAGTTCAAGGGGGCCGAATACTTTCGCAAGGCACTGTATTTTACTGAGTTGATGGGGAAGTTAAAGGCCTACTGCTGCATTGGCCTATCTCTGACCACAGTGTCTATCTCTGACCAATGGACCACAGTGTATCAATGTGTCCACACGGCAGAGGCTGGTGCTCTCGTTACATTTTTACATTTTATATGATTTCATCAGACATGTTATTTTGCTTTTTCACACCAAGATTTGGTGATTATTGATGCCAGGAGTGTTGGGAAGATTTTTCAAATAGTGTGGAACCATCATTCACAATGGACCAAAAAACAAAAACAGACTTAGTTTACAATGTGTGAGGTGAAGAACACATGGCTGAGATGCTCAGCTTATTAGTGGTAAACGTGGTGAGTAAAGACTATCACACATTGCCAAATGGGCCTGTCATGCCAAATAGTGTCCCCCTGCCAAAAAGTGCCCCGCTCCGGCGTCAAAAAGGGATTCGATGAGTTTTAGCTTCTGTTGCTTTGGCTGTTGCTGGGACTTGCTAAATGTTGACCCGATTACATAATGAAACAAAGAGCCTGTTGCTATGCTGGTTGCTTGGCTCTATTGCACCTTGCGGTCGCGAAGGGATGGAGGACGCAGGCAATTCTAGCTCTATTTCACCTTATAAGCAATCGCTCAGTTCGCGCAAAATTATTACCTCAGAATTGCTCTCCAAGGACAGTGACAACCTGCTGACTGCCTACTGCTTCAGAGGACTGAAAAGACTGGAAAGAGAACACTCTTCCTTTACCATATATGTGTCTTTATATAAGAAAATATTGTTAAATAGGAAGAAATCATTTAAGTTGTTAAATTAGATTGACGTTGTACTTATTTACCTCAGTCAGCTAGCCAGCTAGACAGTTTTATTTAGTTAAAGTTAGCTAGCTAGCTACTGTAACTGTTATTGTAGCTTTCTGTTTGTATGTAGCCTGCACTTCAATGGTATCCCTTCATGAGATTTTATTTAATCTTTCCAACAAGAAGAAGGCACCACTGATCTCGACAAGAGGCGCAACGTTCAGAGAAATGCACATTTAAGGGTAACATTAAGCAATTAACTTCTATTAGATAACTGTACTGATTTAGCTAATGTATTTATTTTAGCAATGTACAACCATTTTTCAACAACCATTTTCCAACTAGCTAGTTGGTCATCTACGTGTTGCTGGCTATACATATAGTTCAGTGGAGGCTGCTGAGAGGAGGATGGCTCATAATAATGTCTGGAATGGAGGAAATGGCACAGCATCAAACACCTGGTACCATTCAATTGACTCCATTCCAGACATGATTATGAGCCGTCATCCCCTCAGCAGCCTCCACTGATATAGTTATATGTCTGTCATATTGAGGTATCTAGCTATAAGTTAAACCTGATCAATCAAATGGATAGGTGTAAGCAATTATGGTCATTCCAAATGCCCTTAACTATGTGGACAGGATGAAAGTGAGAGAGGAAGAGAGAGGTGGGAAGAAAGTGGAAGACAGAGAGAGAGAAACAGAGAGAGGTGGGAAGAAAATGGAAGACAGACAGAGAAAGAGATGGAGAGAGAGAAACAGAGAGAGGAAGAAAGTGGAAGACAGAGAGAGATGGAGAGAGAGAAACAGAGAGAGGAAGAGAGCAGTGCAAATGTACTTAGACTTGAGTATTTCCACAACTCTTCTCTTCCAACTTGTCAGTCAAGCATATGTACCTACGGGGGAAGGGTGACCAGCCACAAAGGAGGGTGATTTTTATTAAGGAGGAGAAGGAGGCTGTGCTGACAGAGATGCATGATTCCATTTCGGAGTGAAGCGCATGATTGCCAAAATCCACCTATGCTTCTTCTGACAGGGAATTGTCAAGGAGGTGGACAACTGGGCAAGTGAAATAACCTCTTGTTTATCAATTACATTCTATTATATCTGAAGTTATTATGATTTCATGAATGTCATATCAGAGAGCACACAGTGTTTCAATTTGTCTAGCCTGCCAGAGGTTTGAGAAGGTAAAGACTGGCACCGGAGTTGAAGCCCATCTGTAAGTGCCGTGATGGTTGTTTTGTTTGACCACAGCAGAGTTCAGTATTATAGAACGTGTGTGTGTCAGCATGCTAACACTTTATATTTTAGAGGTGGACCTCATCAGACCCTTCACAAAATCCAGGAATGGCAACAGCTGGTATCTAACGGCAACCGATCACTTTACCGAATGGGTGGAGGCAATACCCATTAAGGTCAGTAAAAGAAGAGTATTAACTCTACATTCCTTTCTGTAACCCTTTAAAAGGGTGCTTGGGACCAAAATTTGATTTCCGTTTTGTATGTTACCCATCAAGGACGAGACTGGCGAGGCTAACTCCAAGGCAATGACGGACATCTTCAACACCCACGGTTCTCCTGAGGTCATCTTGAGTGACCGAGGTCATGAATGTTGGAACAAGGTGTGGATGTTAAAAGTTATATTCTGCCACCAATGGTTTCTATAAATATTAAGATTAGCAATGTCAGAGTGGCATAGACTAAAATACAGTAGAATAGAATACAACATAAACATACGAGATTAGTAAAGCAATAATATGCCGTGTCTTTGTGAGATGCGGAGTAGGTGAAGGGATGATGTCTGTATGTGTGTTTCCCACCGTGAAGGATGGATGAGGATGTGTGATGTTGTGGGGGTGCTTTGCTGGTGACACTGTCAGATATTTATTTAGAATTCAAGGCACACTTAGCATGGCTACCACAGCATTCTGCAGCGATATACCATCCCATCTGGTTTGCACTTAGTGGGACTATCATTTGTTTTTCCACAGGACAATGACCCAACACACCTCCGGACTGTGTAAGGGCTATTTTACCAAGAAGGAGAGTGATGGAGTGCTGCATCAGATGACCTGGCCTCTACAATCACCCGACCTCAACCCAATTGAGATGGTTTGGGATGAGTTGGACTGTGGAGTGAAAGAAAAGCAGCCAACAAATACTCATCTTCTTCAAGAATGTTGGAAAAGCATTCCAGGTGAAGCTGGTTGAGAGAATACCAAGTGTGCAAAGCTGTCATCGAGGTAAAGGAATCTCAAATATAAAATATATTTTGATTTGTTTAACACTTTTTTGGTTACTACTGTACATGATTCCATATGTGTTATTTCATAGTTTTGTTGTCTTCACAATTATTCTACAATGTAGAAAATAGTAAAAATAAAGAAAAACCCTTGAATGAGTATGTGTGTCCGAACTTTTGACTGGTACTGTATATAATGGGGAATGGATAAATAATTAACAATCAAAGGGCAAACAATTCACAGAATGAAACAAAGAATGCGCAAGAATTGGCGGGTGACCGCTGAATGCATTCTGGAGAGACACACCACACACCCCTCCCCTTCATCTTTTTGCAAATATTTTTAATTACACTCGACACATTATTTTCACAGCTATTTTAGATGCTTTTCACTGACAGGCGCAACTCAATCAGCAAGACATATTGCAACACGCGCTGCCCAAATAGACACAGGCCGACACACTTGTGATATGAAACATTCCACAGCTATTAGTTTTCTTTAAAGAAGATAATGATCCTCCGTGGCTCAGTCATACTCTCTGCTGAAGTCTTTGGGATGTTTTTATTTGGACAGGAGGAATTATAGAATTTGGGCAAAACATCAATTTACTTTAGGGGAAGTCAGCATCCTAACACCTGCCAATTTTCCTTTCCAATTCGCAAGAGGCTGAAACCAGAGATCTGTGTATAATGACAAGATGCTCATGTCTCCGCCCTAACAATGGGAGTTTGTCTTACTATGTGTAGCCCACGTTTCTGAAGCTCTCTGGCCAGAGATAGCATGACATGCTATACTCTCTTAGTCCGGACAGTATCAGATACATGGTCTACACACACTGAGACAGAGGGACGCTGTTTCGCTCGCTCAGATGTTTATACTGAGATTGATGCATCTTGCTGTCGGTGCGTGTTTCGGTCAAATAAATTATCAATATTTCGATCATTTATTTGGACAGGCAAGGAGGTACGGAGGGCAGGCCAGCCCCCCCAAGGCCTGCCCATAACTCCGGCCCTGCATTGACGGACAGTGATATTCAAACTTTGTTTCTGACTTTCAAGCAGATTTACGTCGGGGACTGAGACTGGACCATTCAGGAACACTCCAAACCTGTTGATAAGCTAAATCTGTGTAATTGTCCCACTGAAAAATATATCTCTAACCCAGGGTTAAGTATTCAGAAGACCGAGAAGGGGTGTCTTGTGATTTTTTTTATCTGTGCCCTGCTCCTTTCATACAGTTGAAGTCGGAAGTTTACATACACCTTAGCCAAATACATTTAATCTCAGTTTTTCACAATTCCTGACATTTAATCCGAGTAAAAGTATCCCTGTCTTAGGTCAGTTAGGATAACCACCATATTTTAAGAATGTGAAATAATAGTAGAGAGTGATTTATTTCAGCTTTTATTTCTTTCATCACATCCCCAGTGGGTCAGAAGTTTACTTACACTCAATTAGTATTTGGTAGCATTGCCTTTAAATTGTTTAACTTGGGTCAAACATTTCAGGTAGCCTTCCACAAACTTCCCACAATAAGTTGGGTGAATTTTGGCCCATTCCTCCTGACAGAGCTGGTGTAACTGAGTCAGGCTTATTCAGTTCAGCCCAGAAATATTCTGTAGGTTTGAGGTCAGGGTTTTGTGATGGCCACTCCAATACCTTGACTTTGTTGTCCTTAAGTCATTTTGTCACAACTTTGGAAGTATGCTTGAGGTCATTGTCCATTTGGAAGACCCACTTGCAACCAAGCTTTAACTTCCTGACGCCTTGAATATATCCACCTAAATTTCTTTCCTCATGATGCCATCTCTTTTGTGAAGTGCACCAGTCCCTCCTGCAGCAAAGCACCCCCAATACATGATGCTGCCACCCCTGTGATCCATGGTTGGGATGGTGTTCTTCGGCTTGCAAGCCTCCCCCTTTTTCCTCCAAACATAACGATGGTCATTATGGCCAAACAGCTCTATTTTTGTTTCATCAGACCAGAGGATATTTCTCCAAAAAGTACAATCTTTAGTACCCATGTGCAGTTGCAAACCGTAGTCTGCCTTTTTATGGCGGTTTTGGAGCAGTGGCTTCTTCCTTGCTGAGCGGCCTTTCAGGTTATGTCGATATAGGATATAGATACTTTTGTACCTGTTTCCTCCAGCATCTTCACAAGGTCCTTTGCTGTTGTTCTGGGATTGATTTGCACTTTTAGCACCAAAGTATGTTCATCTCTAGGAGACAGAACATTTTGCCCTCCTGAGCGGGATGACAGCTGCGTGGTCCCATGGTGTATATACTTGCGCGCTATTGTTTGTACAGATGAACGTGGTTCCTTCAGGTGTTTGGAAATTGCTCTCAAGGATGAACCAGACTTGTGGAGGTTGACAATTTGTTCTCTGAGGTCTTGGCTGATGTCTTTTGATTTTCCCATGATGTCAAGCAAAGATGCACTGAGTTTGAAGGTAGGCCTTGAAATACATACACAGGTACACCTCCAATTGACTCAAAGGATGTCTATTATACTTATCAGAAGCTTCTAAAGCATGACATAATTTTCTGGAATTTTCCAAGCTGTTTAAAAGCACAGTCAACTTAGTGTATGTAAACTTCTGACCCACTGGAATTGTGATACAGTGAATTATAAGTTAAATAATGTCTGTAAACAATTATTGGAAAAATTACTTGTGTCGTGCACAAAGTAGATGTCCTAACCGACTTGCCAAAACTATAGTTTGTTAACAAAAAATGTGTGGAGTGGTTGAAAAACGAGTTTTAATGACTCCAACCTAAGTGTATGTAGACTTACGACTTCAACTGTATGTATGTTGATCCTGACGAACTCCACACTATCTGCCAGTGATAAGCATACCCATAACATGAAGCTGCATTTTTGGATATTAGCAAGATACAAACCCACGTGGATGCTTGGAAGACAACCGAGGAGAGATTAATTAAAGATAACTTACTAGGTTTTGTTATTTTATCTGTGGATTTATCATTGGAGTAGAGAAACACAACAGTTTGTATGGCTCAGGTTCAAATTTCTACAAAGAACCAGCTAAAAAAAGGGACTATATGCATGTCAGTTAAAATAACAACCTAATAACAATCCATGAATGTTTCATGTGTGTTTCGTCTTGCCCCCAAATGAATACAGTTGGTTCACAGTTGGTTATGATATTTTAACCTACGTTTCATGAGTGCGTCTGGTGTACGTGGACAAAATCAACGTGCACGCCCTGCGGCCCTGCGATATGATGACATACACAATCAAGACATCTACATTTTTAATAATTTCAATAATTACTCTTTCACTTCACAATGTGAAGCAGGTTGTGTAGATTGAATGTATTCCCCTTTTAGATTCAACTGTCAGACAGGAAAATGTGTGTGTGTGTGTGTGTGCGTGTGCGTGTGCGTGTGTGTGTGTGTGTGTGTGTGTGTGTGTGTGTGTGTGTGTGTGTGTGTGTGTGTGTGTGTGTGTGTGTGTGTGTGTGTGTGTGTGTGTGTGTGTGTGTGTGTGTGTGTGTGTGTGTGTGTGCGTCTACCTATGAACAGGAGGAATCATGGTGAGTGAGGGAGCGTGCTCCTCTCCAAGCTTATTGATTTCTCAGTAATAATTAATGAGAGATGGAATGGCCGACACAATGGTTGAGCAACATTTAGTGACCTAGGGAGGAGGAGGAAGATGAAAGGAGGGAGTGGAACACACGTTGCATCAACGAACATATTCCATTGAGAATATCGAGATCCTAGCTGGTCTTCTTCCATTTTCCCAAAGCATCCTCTCCCTATGACGTTATAGGACCTCCCCATCTTCACATTGATTCAGAGAGCTGAGGAGAGAATGGAGCTTAATTTAGCTCCCCTGGTATTCTGTTAATCAGAGTGTGATGAAGACACTTGAAATCAGAAATGACATGAGGTGGAGGAATCACATTTGACGTGTGTGTGTGTGTGTGAGTGCGCGTGCATGTGTGTGTATTCCGAGTGTGTGTGCAGTAGAAACCTCTCTCCCAAACTATTTGTCACACTCACACAAACCTGCATGTGCCATCTGCACCAGGACAAGAACACCTCTGGGGACCCTGCACTGACCACCTCCTCGCCTCTCTCCTCCCCTACCTCTCCACTAATCTCCTCCATCCATCCACCCACCCACCCACCCAACCATCCATCCATCCATCCATCCATCCAATGAATGTGTGTGTGTGTGTGTGAGTGCGCTTACATTTGTGTGTGAGTGCGTGTGTGTGTGTGTGTTTACAGAGCCTATACATGTAGCCCAATTTATCCCAATCCCCAGGAAGTTGGGGATGATCAGAGCAGCCAAACTCAGCGAGAATGTCTGTCCTCCTTTTTCATCAGAGTTACTGTCACTCCATTCGGAGGGCTAGAGGGGTGAGGATGGAAAGATGAGGATGGAGAGGTGAGGATGGATGGATGAGTAAGGTAATTGTTGGGAATAGAACCAGGCATAGCCATCATTGGGGCAGGAGAAGCTAAGCTAAAGGGCTGTATTGTAGAAGTCCCACGTATTGTATACAGGAGCTTTCTCTCTGAGATGTCTTGTCAACTCACTGCAGTCAATTAGAGTCACACCGCCTGAGGGCAAATCACAGACTACAGCACACAGCCCTCCCCCATCCCTCTACACCTCCACCCTCCACTCATCCCACCTCAAAATCCTCTTGAAGTGTGTGTCTGTGTGTGTGTGAGAGCTTTCTTTTACCCTTCCCCGGTGTGACAGCCCGGAATGTAGCGTTGTACTGGAGGACTTTCATCCAAAGCGTCACCTGTCACCCCTCAGACAATGTTGTTGACTGGCTTTGTGTTGTCTTAGTGAACAGAGCGAGGAGTGGGGGAGTGGGGGAGGGAGGAGAGGAGAGGAGAGGAAGGAGAGGGGAGGTTGGGAGAAAGAGGGAAGTCAGGTGGGAGGGAGGGACATGTTTGGGGATGATAGGGAAGGGCATTACAACAACAAGGAGCATATTAATGACATACAGAAACATATTTATTTTGGTTACTGTTTCTGTCTGCCTGCATTTGTTGCTCATTAAATCTTTGCCTTATTACTTGTCACAAAGTGTCTATTTTTGTTGTCTTTCCTTTTTTAAAGGTGCTGTTCTTAAGTCCTCTGATCCTTTAATAACCCCTATAAATCCTCTGATCATATAATAACCCCTATAAATCCTCTGATCATATAATAACCCCTATAAATCCTCTGACCGTATAATAACCCCTATAAATCCTCTGATCCTTTAATAACCCCTATAAATCCTCTGATCATATAATAACCCCTATAAATCCTCTGATCGTATAATAACCCCTATAAATCCTCTGATCATATAATAACCCCTATAAATCCTCTGATCCTTTAATAACCCCTATAAATCCTCTGATCATATAATAACCCCTATAAATCCTCTGATCATATAATAACCCCTATAAATCCTCTGATCGTATAATAACCCCTATAAATCCTCTGATCCTTTAATAACCCCTATAAATCCTCTGATCGTATAATAACCCCTATAAATCCTCTGATCCTTTAATAACCCCTATAAATCCTCTGATCCTTTAATAACCCCTATAAATCCTCTGATCATATAATAACCCCTATAAATCCTCTGATCATATAATAACCCCTATAAATCCTCTGATCGTATAATAACCCCTATAAATCCTCTGATCATATAATAACCCCTATAAATCCTCTGACCGTATAATAACCCCTATAAATCCTCTGATCGTATAATAACCTTTATAAATCCTCGGATCATATAATAACCCCTATAAATCCTCTGATCATATAATAACCCCTATAAATCCTCTGATCGTATAATAACCCCTATAAATCCTCTGATCCTTTAATAACCTCTATAAATCCTCTGATCGTATAATAACCCCTATAACTCCTCTGATCCTTTAATAACCTCTATAAATCCTCTGAGCGTATAATAACCCCTATAAATCCTCTGATCCTTTAATAACCTCTATAAATCCTCTGATCGTATAATAACCCCTACAAATCCTCTGATCATATAATAACCCCTATAAATCCTCTGATCGTATAATAACCCCTATAACTCCTCTGATCCTTTAATAACCTCTATAAATCCTCTGATCATATAATAACCCCTATAACTCCTCTGATCCTTTAATAACCTCTATAAATCCTCTGATCGTATAATAACTAACTCCTCTGATCCTTTAATAACCCCTATAAATCCTCTGATCATATAATAACCCCTATAACTCCTCTGATCATATAATAACCCCTATAACTCCTCTGATCCTTTAATAACCCCTATAACTCCTCTGATCCTTTAATAACCTCTATAAATCCTCTGATCGTATAATAACCCCTATAAATCCTCTGATCCTTTAATAACCTCTATAAATCCCCTGATTGTATAATAACCCTTATAAATCCTCTGAATGTACAGTACCAGTCAAAAGTCTGGACACACCTACTCATTCAAGGGTTTTTCTTTATTTGTTAGTGAAGACATCAAAACTATGAAAAAACACATATGGAATCATGTAATAACCAAAAAAAGTGTTAAACAAATCAAAATATATTTTACATTTGAGATTCTTCAAAGTAGGCACACTTTGCCTTGATGGCACCTTTGCACAGTTGGCATTCTCTCAACCAGCTTCACCTGGAATGCTTTTCCAACAGTCTTGAAGGTGTTCCCACATATGCTGAGCACTTATTGGCTGCTTTTCCTTCACTCCACAGTTCAACTCATCCCAAACCATCTCAATTGCGTTGAGGTTGGGTGATTGTGGAGGCCAGGTCATCTGATGCAGCACTCCATCACTCTCCTTCTTGGTCAAATATCCTTTACACAGCCTGGAGGTGTGTTGGGTCATTGTCCTGTTGAAAAACAAATGCTAGTCCGACTAAGCACAAACCAGATGGGATGGCGTATTGCTGCAGATTGCTGTGGTAGCCATGTTGGTTAAATGTGCCTTGAATTCTAAATAAATATCTGACAGTGTCTTCAGCAAAGCACCCCCACACTGTCACACCTCCTCCTCCATGCTTCACAGTGGGAAACACACATGCAGAGATCATCCATTCACCTACTCTGCATCTCACAAAGACACGGTGAAGAAAGTAGGAAAAATAAAGAAAAACCCTGGACTGAGTATGTGTGTCCAAACTTTTGACCAGTACTGTATCCCCTATAATTGCTGTAAAATGCAGTTCCTTGCTAGCGGTAACCTGAGAACTCCACAGAAAATGTAACATATTAGTGCAAAACCCCAAAGGTTAATTCCTCTGCAAAAACCTGGCCTGGTTGTAGACACATACAGTATATTATCAATAGTATGTGGACACTCGCTTGTCGAACATCTCATTCTGCATGGTGATCTTAGGCTTGTGTGCGGCTGCTAGGCCATGGAAACCCATTCCATGAAGATTGGAACTTGGTAGTGAGTGTTGCAACTGTTCTGTGAGCTTGTGTGGCCTAACGCTTCGTGGCTGAGCCGTTGTTGCTCCTAGATGTTTCCACTTCACAATAACAGCACTAACTGTTAACCGGGGCAGCTCTAGCAGGAGAGACATTTGACCAAATGCCTTATTGGAATGGTGGCATCTTATGACGGCGCCATGTTGAAAGTTACTAAGCTCTTCAGTAAGACATTATACTGCCAATGTTTGTAATATGGACATTGCGTGGCTGTGTGCTTGATTTTATACACCTGTCAGCAATGGGTGCGGCTGAAACAGCCAAATCCACTAATTTGAAGGGATGTCCACATACTTTTGTATATATTGTGTACAGTAGCTTGCAACCACTACTTTTTCAGTCTATGTCTTTGATGAGGAACACTAGTAAAAGCCTAGATTCTCATGTAGTATGCGGTTGAGGGTCTCATAAAATGAACCCTGTTCTGACTTGGTCACAACACGCTCAAAGTGGTTTACAGAGGGGTAGTTTGAGAAGTTTGACACTAACCTTACTGTGAACTATTTACCCGGTGGGACTAAAGTGCATCGGAAGCTATCGCAGATATTTCTGATGAATTCAAACATGTCAAATTCAAACTCTCCCTGCACTTGCCTGTGTGACTTTTAGCAACACATCTCATGCTAAAGAGAGAAGAAGAAAAAAACAAGCAATACTTCCTGTCCTGTGTGTCATCATCGTCAGCAGCAGCGGTGGGACAGGAGGAGTATGAGTGATGCTGGTGCTGCAGGGTTGGTACCCTGTGTGTGTGTTTGTGTTTGTGTTTGTCTTTGTCTTTGTGTGTGTCCACGTGTATGTGTATGAGTGATGTTGGTGCCAGGTGTTTCCATGGCTGACGGCCAATGATGGAGAGAGCTACTTCAGAGGCAGCTGCGGACTGTGACGTCCCTCATACGTCTCCCCGCGACATCGCTACATCACCCGCACCATCTTGAGACGGCAACAGTGAGAAATGGGATGAGAGTTCAAGAGAGAGTTTGCCTTCTGCTTTCAGGAAGCGCTCTTACCACATTGAAAGCGCCATTTGACTGATGAATAGTCCACTTCATGAACACAGACTTATGAATAAATTCAACGCTCAAACGACAGTACAGACTCACAAAAGGCAAATCTACAGACTATGTTTATTCCAAGAACGAACGAATCTACAGTTCTCACTTTTCTGGTTCTCACTCCCATACTCCAGTACCATTACATACACCAGGCAATAATGTGTAACCCAAAGATACATTTTGGTTTCTCCCTCTGCTGTTTCCCTCTCACTCACTCCCTTCTTTCCTGTGTCGGCAGTGGACAGGCGTCTCGTGTTGCCAGACCCGTGGTGGTGGATCCCCCCCTCTGCTGCTCATCTCTCCCCCTTCAAATCAAATTCAAATGTATTTATTTCAAATTTAATTTCAAATGTATTTATATAGCCCTTCGTACATCAGTGGATATCTCAAAGTGCTGTACAGAAACCCAGCGTAAAACCCCAAACAGCAAGCAATGCAGGTACCTGGTGTTTCTCTTGCCCTCCCCCCCTCCCACTACCCTCCATTGCGAAACACTAAACCCTGAATTACAGTCCTGATAGCCATTCTGCTGATGCAGAACAGAGCACAGAGACAGCTATGGGAGAGAAAGCACATATTGATCCGGGTGAGAGAGTGGGGGAGACAGACAGACTGGACTCTCATCTCTTAGACTGGAGATCTGTTCAATCGCCACTCCTCTTGACAACGCTCTTTGAAAACCTCCCGGTATGAGTGTCAAACACACACGGTGCCTGGAACAAAGAAACCCTGTGATCTGTGACTTACACCAAGCGAGTTAGAGAGTATTATCCTACTCTGTCTTCAATTAGAGAAGTGATGCCTTTATCTGTCCCCTGTAGACAAATAAAATTGGTGTTTTATTTGTTGTTTTCCACGTAATTTCCTTCCTCAGTGGCTCCTGAACACCAGCACAGGAGGATAATTCTCTTTGCGAACTAAAAGTTTCCTGCCAGGTCGTATGAAGGAGTGTATCTATCTAACACACTTCCCCAGAGTCTCTCTGTACTGCACGGCGTGTGTGTCTTCTCTCAGGTTCCTGTGAAACACTCTTACGAATCCTCCTCCTCTCTTTCTCTCTCTCAATCTCTCACTCAATCTCTCTCTCTCTCTCTCTCTCTCTCTCTCGCTCTCTCTCTCTCTTCCGCTACCTGGTGTTTCTCTTGTTATAAACACAGTTCTCAACAAATTGGACCCTACTCTTCCGGTATTTTACAATAAATCTGCAGTGACTTTGAGAAGTTTAGTGAACTCCCCTACCGTCTGTTCTCCCCCTGATCTCTCCATCTCCCCATTTCTTCATACACAACCACCAAATGCCTCAGCTCACCCATGAAGAGCTGCAACTGAGCTTTACATGAATGAAAGGTAAACAAGATGGAGGTGATTCGTCCACAACAGATTCAATTTAAATCACCTCTCCCTCTAACGCTTGACCTCTGTCCCTCTAACGCTTGACCTCTGTCCCTCTAACGCTTGACCTCTTCTCTTTCGTCTTCTCATTTCTTTCATTTCTGCTGTCCAGCCCCCCCTTTTCATCTTCCCATCCCCTTTATCCTTTATCCATTATTATTATCCATTATCTCCATCGGTCTGCTCCAGCCAGGAGGCGAGGATTTGGAATGTCGTCACCGAGCGTCTCTTTATGTCTCTCCACTTCACTCATCTGGTCGTTAGGTTTCGCCAGAACTGATCACCGTTGCTTTGTTTCCCCCACTGCATCCTACAGTATAATCACCCCGGTTAGAATATTGCGTTTGATATGAACTGACGATAAGACACACGAGCAGCCACAGATGGTAAGGATTGCGAGGACACCTCATATTTTCCCCAGTTTCGTGTTAATTAACCAGATCCTTACCTTTTAATTCTGCTGCAGATTCTCTGTGATCTCTAGGAGCGAGGAGGAGAAATAAGCCCTTTTAATTGCCTCCTTGATGACTTTCTAATGAACCTGGGTGATGAAATGAGAGGGCAGGCAGCAACTTCGTAACAGGTCACGCACAGGAAGCTGCTGAGGGCGAGGACGGCGCACAACAATAGCTGGAATGGCGTCAATGGAATGGCATCAAACACCTGGAAACCATGGAAACCATGTGTTTGATGTATTAGATACTATTCCACCTATTCTGCTCCAGCCATTACCACGAGCGAGTCCTCCCCAGTTAAGGTGCCACCAACCTCCTGTGAAGGTAAATGATTACGCCGACACTCAAATCAAATGTTATTGGTCACATACACGTGATTAACAGATGTTATTCCGGGTGTAGCGAAAATGCTTGTGCTTCTAGCTCCGACAGTGCAGCAATATCTAACAATTTACACAACATATACCCAATACACACACATCTAAGCAGGGATGAATTAAGACTATATATACATCCGGACAAGTGATGTCACAGCGGAACAGACTAAGATCCTGATGAATAGCATACAAAACAGTATATACATATGAGATGAGTAATGCCAGATATGTAAACGTTAAGTGACTAAGATACCGTAGAATAGTATAGAATACAGTATAGATACATATGAGATGAGTAATGCAAGACATGTAAACATTATTAAAGTGACTGGTGTTCCATTCCTTAAAGTGGCCGGTGATTTCTAGTCTTTCTAGTCACAGCTTTGCGGTTGTGGGCGGTGCAATTGCCATACCAGGTGCAGTTGCCGTACGGTGCAGTTACCAGGTGCAGTTGCTGTACGGTGCAGTTGCCGTGATACAGCCTGACAGGATGCATTCAATTGTGCATCTGTACAAATTTGTGAGGGTTTTAGGTGACAAGCCAAATTTTTTTAGCCTCCTGAGGTTGAAGAAGTTCTGTTGTTCCTTCTTCACCACACTGTCTGTGTGGGTGGTCCATTTCAGTTTGTCAGTGATGTGTACGCCAAGGAACTTGAAGCCTTCCACCTTCTCCATTGCGGTCCTGTCGATGTAGATAGGGGGGGTGCTCCCTCTGCTGTTTCCTGAAGTCCACGATCAGCTCCTTTGTTTTGTTTTGTTGACGTTGAGTGAGAGGTTGTTTTCCAGGGACCACACTCGTCAACAGTATGTTGTCCCTTGGAGTATTGACCAAAAATGAATAAAACCCATAGAGATACACACTATCACATCTAAGTTATGATTCTCCTTGCAAGCGTTATGTCAGCATGATACCTGAGGACGGGTAACTGTTTGGTGTACAGCATAGATCCGTATTGTCCCTGGTAGAGTTGACTTATTTACTCTGTGGAGTGGAGGAGAGGAGGAGAGGGGGAGAGGAGAGGAGGAGAGGAGGAGAGGAGAGGAGGAAAGCAGGGGGAGAGAAGAGGAGGAGAGGAGGAGAGGGGGAGAGGAGAGGAGGAGAGGAGGAGATGGGGGGAGAGGAGAGGAGGAGGAGGAGGAGAGGAGAGGAGGAAAGCAGGGGGAGAGAAGAGGAGGAGAGGAGGAGAGGGGGGGAGAGGAGAGGAGGAGAGGAGGAGATGGGGAGAGGAGAGGAGGAGAGGAGAGCAGGAGTGTGTTTGCGTGTGTGTGTAAGGACAGGAGGCATTGTGATGCTTCCATATTTATCTGTCAGCGTCTCTGTCAGCGTCTCTCAATCCTGCCAGAGTACCAGCTGCTCCCAAAATGGCATCTCCTCAGGATGTCATCTTTCAGAATGACTATCCCCTCTTCCTTTGTTTCTTTATTTCACTCCCTCTCCCCCTCTGGCCCTCTCTCCCTCTGGCCCTGACACAAAGCCTAGCCTGGCCTGGCTTCAGAAGCACTCATCCTCGGCCAAGTTCACACTCCCAGAATGATCGGAGAGACAGCAACGTTTTTCCGCCAATCTGCAGGGAGTCATTTTTATCCCCTCTGAAGTGTGGCAACGGACTGGGACTGCCATACACACGCACACACACGTACACACGTACACACACACACACACGTACACACAGACGTACACACACACACGTACACACACACACGTACACACACACACACGTACACACACGTACACACACACATACACACACACACACACACACGTACACACACACACACACGTACCCACACACACACATACACACACACACACACACACACACACACACACACACACACACACACACACACACACACACACACACACACACACACACACACACACACACACACACACACACAGACATCAAGGCCATACTGAGATGCTGATATTAGATATTGGTTACATCTATCAGATATTGGATACAGTTTGTGGATAGAATGCCTGTTTGATGATTAATCAGATCTGAACTCAAAGCCAGTGTCCAATTCAGCCAGTCTTGGTTTTTCCTGTTTGTGTATATCTCGCTCCAACATTTAGCACGTCAAA
The DNA here is from genome assembly GCF_018296145.1 of Oncorhynchus tshawytscha. Taxonomy (NCBI): domain Eukaryota; kingdom Metazoa; phylum Chordata; class Actinopteri; order Salmoniformes; family Salmonidae; genus Oncorhynchus; species Oncorhynchus tshawytscha. The sequence continues at coordinate 59,268,332 of NC_056436.1, read as the reverse complement.
AGATTTCTACATTGTGTTGTGTATATCCTGTTTTTACATTCATCCACATCACACAGTATATTTGTGTCCCCATCTGTGAGATACTGTATGATTCCAAGAAGATGAGTGTCATCTCTCCCTCCCTCCTTGCCTTCTCAGACTGTGGTGGCTGGTTGCCATGTCCCCTCTGGTGTGCTCTCTGTTCTCCACTCTTATCCTCTCTCTGCTCCTCTCAACATCTCTCTGCTCCTCTCTTCATCTCTCTGCTCCTCTCAACATCTCTCTGCTCCTCTCTGCTCCTCTCTATTCTTCTCAACATCTCTCTGCTCCTCTTTTCTCCTCTTTTCTCCTCTCTATTCCTCTCAACATCTCTCTGCTCTTCTCTTTTAATCTCTCTGCTCCTCTCTGCTCTCAACATCTCTCTGCTCCTCTCAACATCTCTCTGCTCCTCTCTTCATCTCTCTGCTCCTCTCTTCTCCTCTCAACATCTCCCTGCTCCTCTCATCTCCTCTCTGCTCCTCTCTTCATCTCTCTGCTCCTCTCTTCATCTCTCTGCTCCTCTCTGCTCCTCTCAACATCTCTCTGCTCCTCTCTGCTCCTCTCAACATCTCTCTGCTCCTCTCAACATCTCTCTGCTCCTCTCTTCATCTCTCTGCTCCTCTCTTCTCCTCTCAACATCTCCCTGCTCCTCTCATCTCCTCTCTGCTCCTCTCTTCATCTCTCTGCTCCTCTCTTCATCTCTCTGCTCCTCTCTGCTCCTCTCAACATCTCTCTGCTCCTCTCTGCTCCTCTCAACATCTCTCTGCTCCTCTCTTCATCTCTCTGCTCCTCTCAGCTCCTCTCAACATCTCTCTGCTCCTCTCTTCATCTCTCTGCTCCTCTCTGCGTCTCTCAACATCTCTCTGATCCTGTCAACATCTCTCTGCTCCTCTCAACATCTCTCTGCTCCTCTCTGCTCCTCTCTTCACCTCTCTTCTCCTCTCTGCTCCTCTCTTCACCTCTCTTCTCCTCTCTGCTCCTCTCTGCTCCTCTCTTCACCTCTCTTCTCTCTCTCTCTCTTCTCTGCTCCTCTCTTCATCTCTCTTCTCCTCTCTTCTCCTCTCTTCACCTCTCTTCTCCTCTCTTCATCTCTCTTCTCCTCTCTTCTCCTCTCTTCATCTCTCTGCTCCTCTCTTCATCTCTCTTCTCCTCTCTTCATCTCTCTGCTCCTCTCTTCACCTCTCTTCTCCTCTCTGCTCCTCTCTTCACCTCTCTTCTCCTCTCTTCATCTCTCTTCTCCTCTCTTCATCTCTCTGCTCCTCTCTTCACCTCTCTTCTCCTCTCTGCTCCTCTCTTCACCTCTCTTCTCCTCTCTTCATCTCTCTTCTCCTCTCTTCATCTCTCTGCTCCTCTCTTCACCTCTCTTCTCCTCTCTGCTCCTCTCTTCACCTCTCTTCTCCTCTCTTCATCTCTCTTCTACTCTCTTCATCTCTCTGCTCCTCTCTTCACCTCTCTTCTCCTCTCTGCTCCTCTCTTCACCTCTCTTCTCCTCTCTCTCCTCTCAAATCAAATCCATTTTTATATAGCCCTTCGTACATCAGCTGATATCTCAAAGTGCTGTACAGAAACCCAGCCTAAAACCCCAAACAGCAAGCAATGCAGGTGTAGAAGCACGGTGGCTAGGAAAAACTCCCTAGAAAGGCCAAAACCTAGGAAGAAACCTAGAGAGGAACCAGGCTATGTGGGGTGGCCATTCCTCTTCTGGCTGTGCCGGGTGGAGATTATAACAGAACATGGCCAAGATGTTCAAATGTTCATAAATGACCAGCATGGTCGTATAATAATAAGGCAGAACAGTTGAAACTGGAGCAGCAGCACGGTCAGATGGACTGGGGACAGCAAGGAGTCATCATGTCAGGTAGTCCTGGGGCATGGTCCTAGGGCTCAGGTCCTCCGAGAGAGAAAGAAAGAGAGAATTAGAGAGAGCATATGTGGGGTGGCCAGTCCTCTTCTGGCTGTGCCGGGTGGAGATTATAACAGAACATGGCCAAGATGTTCAAATGTTCATAAATGACCAGTATGGTCGAATAATAATAAGGCAGAACAGTTGAAACTGGAGCAGCAGCACGGCCAGGTGGACTGGGGACAGCAAGGAGTCATCATGTCAGGTAGTCCTGGGGCATGGTCCTAGGGCTCAGGTCCTCCGAGAGAAAGAAAGAGAGAAGGAGAGAATTAGAGAACGCACACTTAGATTCACACAGGACACCGAATAGGACAGGAGAAGTACTCCAGATATAACAAACTGACCCCAGCCCCCCGACACATAAACTACTGCAGCATAAATACTGGAGGCTGAGACAGGAGGGGTCAGGAGACACTGTGGCCCCATCCGAGGACACCCCGGACAGGGCCAAACAGGAAGGATATAACCCCACCCACTTTGCCAAAGCACAGCCCCCACACCACTAGAGGGATATCTTCAACCACCAACTTACCATCCTGAGACAAGGCTGAGTATAGCCCACAAAGATCTCCGCCATGGCACAACCCAAGGGGGGGAGCCAACCCAGACAGGATGACCACATCAGTGAATCAACCCACTCAGGTGACGCACCCCCTTCTCCTCTCTTCATCTCTCTTCTCCTCTCTTCATCTCTCTTCTCCTCTCTTTATCTCTCTGCTCCTCTCTTCTACTCTCTTCATCTCTCTTCTCCTCTCTTCTACTCTCTTCTCCACGTTTCTCCTCTCCGCTCCTCTCTTCTCCTCTCTGCTCCAGACTTGATCCTTATTGTGTCTGACTCGCGTCAATGTCCTCTTTGAGCCCCATCTGTCCCTCAACTTTGGAGTCCCAAAATCAATACACAAGGCCCAGGGCAAAGATTCACTTTTCCACCCACACTTACCTCCCCGGGGCCCGAGTGGGTGGTTGAAGGGATGGATGGAGGGATGAAAGGAAGGAGGAGGGTGAGCATGTGGTGTACCATGCTTAAGGCTTTCCACAAGTGCCAGTGTGGTCTCAGTGGCGCTCGAGGGTGTCACGCGGGTTGAGGAGGGAGGGAAAGCTGTGAAATTTGCTGGCACTTATTGTTGTATGGTGTTGGGAGTCTCTTTCAATTGAGCCAAGGCCAAGGTCAAACAACGGACATTCAATAAAAGCACAGATTGTTCAAAGAAGATCAATAACTATATGGCAATGTATAGGGATATCTACAAACTCTTAAAGGAGAAGATTTGATGGGCAAAAATGCAATGTAGGTATTCATATCTCTTAAGATGAGATGCAAAACAATGTGGTAAAGAGTAGACAAACACAGAGAGAGGTTTCTATCCTGATTGAAAGACCTAGAGCGTCTTGTCTGGTTATATTTAGTGAGTAAAGTAGAGTTGTAGTGCAGACAGACAGACAGAGAAAGAGGGTGATTAGCAGGGTTACCTGCTGTGCCGTTTGCAGCCTGAACGGGAACCAACCTTGAACACCCAGACTACAACTTCCCGCTCTGTCTCCCAGGGGTACCATCACATTCTCTCTTTACCTCTCTCTCTCTCTCTCTCTCTCTTTCTACCTTTCTCTGCTTCTCTCTCTCCCTTTTCTCTCTCTCTCTCTCTCTCTCTCTCTCTCTCTTTCCCTGTTTATCTATTTTTTTACTCCTTCTTTCTCCTTTCTTTGTCTCGTCCCCCTCACTCTCCTAAAACTCAAATTAGAGAAGGATGCAAACTCCACCTCTCTCACACTTGATCCTTCATATACAAGCAAATGAGCCAGGGGCCTCTGGAACCTTAAACAGATATTGTTATAGGCTAGTAGATGCAAAACCAAGAGGCGCTCATGTGAAGAGAAGAGAGTGAACAACAAAACGCTGTGTAAAGCAGCCGTTCGCACAGTTCCGTCCTTGAGTTGATATACTAGGGCCATAAAGTTCAGTAAAAATGTTCAACCAGGTCATGGCTCATAGGATCACAACCAAATTAAATCCACATGTCTGCTTCGCTCTCTGAAGCTCCATAGTAAGCAACAGCAGATGAAAACCCCACCATGTTGCATTTTCATTGTAGGAGAAAACATAAGCTGAGTGATTATGGTGCTCTCCCGTTGCATGTGTTGCATGTGTTGTGTTGGCTCGGTGTTGAGACGCAGAGTGACATGAGCCGGGTAATGAGGCAGGACAGGAGTGAACTTCTTGGAGCCTGGCAGAGACAGTCACTCTCTAATGTCTTTAATGCTCAGTTCACACAGAGCCCTGATGCTGCCTCTTCACGGGTTCCCCTGTCCTCTGTAAGAGACACACGCGTAAATGCACACACATGCATGCACGCGCACAGACACAAAGGCACACACACACACCGTCTCTGTGAGCTCCCCTGTCCTCTGTTAGAGACACACTCACTCTCTATTTACCCAGCTGTTTGTATTTATGTTTTACTTTTCCTCCAAGCTGTCATTGGTTGGAGATAGTTTTCCAGGCAGTGCTCCATTACGCTCCCCCACCCTGCCAGCCCCCCACCCCACCCGCAGTGTCTCTGCAGTGTTAGCACAGATGCTACCAACCAATTAGACCAAGAGCCACATGGAGATATGCCACAGCAAAGACTGTGTCATTACACACAAAGATAGAGAGGGGGAGAGGGGGACAGAGGGAGGGAGGGAGACAGAAGGGGGAAGTCAGAGAAAGAGAGAGAGAGAGAGAGAGGAGGGAAAGAGGGAGAGGGAAAGGGGAGGGAAGGAAAGAGCGGGGAAGAGAGAGGGGGAAAGAGAGGGGGAAAGAGAGAGGGAGAGAGGGGGAGAGGGAGAGAGAGGGGGAAAGAGAGGGGGAAAGAGTGAGAAAGAGGGGGAGAGAGGGAGAAAGAGAGGGGGAAAGAGAGAGGGAGAGAGGGGGAGAGAGGGAGAAAGAGAGGGGGAAAGAGAGGGGGAAAGAGTGAGAAAGAGGGGGGAGAGAGGGAGAAAGAGAGGGGGAAAGAGATAGGGAGAGAGGGGGAGAGAGGGAGAAAGAGAGGGGGAAAGAGAGAGGGAGAGAGGGAGAGCGGAAGGGGGAAGAAGAAAGAGAGAAGGGAGATATAGAGAATGAGTGACAGAGAGCGGGAGAGGCAGAGAGAAGGGGGAAGATAGAGGGAGAGAAGGAAAAGGAAAAGAAGGCAGTGTTTGTGTGTCCTGTGCTGGGCCAACTCCAGCCACCGGTGGTGCACATCAAAAATTAATCGGCCCAAAAGCTTTTTAAGATTTCTGAGAGTTAAGTATCAATTTAACGGTCTTCTGATCTGTTTCATAGCGTGTTTCAAAGATTCACTGCCTGACGGGGCTGGGTGGAAAGACAACACAGAGACACATAGATGGAGAGAGATGAGATTGGGAGAGAGTCAAAGATTCAAAGAGAAGGGAGAGGTATATCAAAAGAGAGAGAGATAAGATAGACTACAATATAGAGGGGGTTATTTGCACCTGTAGCGTTCAACATGTTTCAGTCTATTTTGCTGTACCCCCAGCACAGGATGGGTTTAACTCCTAACTTGGGGAAGTTATTGTGGACACACGCATGTACACACACACACACACACACACATGCATGTACACACACACACACACACACACACACACACACACACACACACACACACACACACACACACACACACACACACACACACACACACACACACACACACACACACACACACACACACACACACACATCTATCTAACAAGCGCTGCCTACTACCTATGTGAACTCAAGACGAGCACATCAGAAAGTGCACTTCAAACGCTTTGTTTTTGCCAGCTCCTGGTTGCGTGAGGCTGCTGGCAGCACGGTGTCAGTGTCTGTGACAGCCAGGCGAAGTGGTTTGAAGCTCACATGGCTTTAAAGGGAGGGGCTCTGTGTGTGCGGAGGTGGAAGACTTAAAGATCTGATAACTGTGCTCCCAGAAAGTGGAAAGTTTGGTAGTGAAAAAACAGGGATGTTGGTTGTGTGTTGCCGTCGGGGCCTGGGGCTCTTGACAGGAATGGCAGCTGGATCAAGTCGGGGGAAGGAAATTCTTGCAGATGCCTGCCATAGGGCTTCACAGCTCCATTCCATCATGCCAAGTTTACCACCTGAAGGGGAATCCACGTCTCTCTTTTCTACCCCAGCCTACCTCCTCCATCTCTCCCTCTGTCCCCCCTCATCCTACTCTACCACTCCTCTCTCTCTCTTTGTCCCTCTCTCTCTTTCGCTCTTTGTCCCTCTTTCTCTCTGTCCCTCTCTCTCTCGCTCTCCTCGTGCTCTCCATCTCTCTCCCTCTCCTCCTCTCTCCTTCCTCTCTCTCTAATGAGGTACTATGGGAGAAAGCACTAGCTCAATTAAATGTAGAAAGTTGGCAGAGAGGAGCGAGACGGTACCAATTTCCTGTTTTTCCCCTCTGCACAACACAAGTGAGCAAGCACCAGGCTATAGATTTCATACTGGAATGCATGTGTGTGTGTCCGCCTTTGCATGTGTGTGCTTGTGTGCACATGTCTGTGTATGAGTGCCCCGTACTGACAATGCAGCGTGCATGTTTTGCTTCTGAGAATGTGCTTGTGCTCAGATTGTAGCAAAGTTTCTCAGAGATTCTGTAGATTAATTGGACTGACAAATGCAAAGCATTTGGGTTGGCCTCAGTGAAGCGTCCAAATGAGAGAGAAAAAGGAAACATGGATGGAGAGGAGAAAGAGGGAGGATGGAGAAAAGGGATTTATAGGGAAATAGGGAGGTGGAGAGAGACGGAGCGAGACAAAAACATAGACAGGGAGACAGGTAAAGAGAGAGACAAAAAAGAGAGCGAGAGAGAGAGAGAGAGAGAGAGAGAGAGAGAGCAGGAGAACCGGGAGGGTTGGCCAAGGTTTTTGTTTCCTCGCGCGAGTCAGGCCTCCCAGCTGTTGTGTCGAGCTCTGGAGAAACCTGATCTATCAGTGGAACAGGGCAGGGCTAACCTTAACACTAACAACCAGGGTGATTGAAGGATGGAGGGAGAGGAGGTTTGTAGATGGCAGGAGAGAGGAGGAGAGGGGAGGGGTGGCAAGGAGAGGGGTGGAGAGGAAAGGAGAGGGGAGGGGAGGAAATGGGATGTGTGCAGAGGGGAGGAAAGGAGAGGAAAGGAGAGAGGAGGAGAGGATATTAATTTTGATTTATTACGATCCCCAGTAGCCGACGCCAATGGTGACAGCTATTCTTACTGGGGTCCGACACATAACGAAAAAGACATTACAGACCAAATATTTTATCATTTACATACATTTTAAAACATGAACATGTAGTGTGTGTGTGTGCATCTATCAGTTCCACATATATGTCAGTACATACAACAAGTAGGTCACATGGGGGAGAGGCGTTGTGGTGTGAGGTGTTGCTTTATTTGTTTTTTGAAACCAGGTTTGCTGTTTACTTGCTCTATAAAAGATGGAAGGAAGTTCCTTACACTCATTCTGGGCCAGCTGCAGCTTAACTCAGTCTTTCTTTGCAGCATGTGACCATATGACTGGACAATAACCAAGATAAGATAAAACTAGGGCCTGCAGGACTTGCTTTGTGGATTGTCAAAAAGCAGATCATCTCTTTATTATGGACAGACCTCTCCCCATATTTACAACTATTGAATCTACAGTATGTGTTTTGACCATGACAGTTCACAATCTAAGGTAACACCAAGTAATTTAGTCTCCTCAACTTGTTCAACAGCCACACCATTCATTACCAGATTCAGCTGAGGTCTAGAACTTAGGGAATGATTTGTACCAAATACAATGCTCTTAGTTTTAGAGATGTTCAGGACCAGTTTATTACTGGCCACCCATTCCCAAACAAACTGCAACTTTGTTAAGGGTTTCGGGGATTTCATTAGCTGTGGTTGCTGATGAGTATATGTTGGAATCATCAGCATAATGTACGTGGACACATATGCTTTGTTTAATACCAATGGCAGGTCATTGTTAAAAATAGAAAAGAATAGAGGGCCTTGAGAGCTGCCCTGCAGTACAACACGCAGTACAACACGCAGTACAACACGCAGTACAACACGCAGTACAACACGCAGTACAACACGCAGTACAACACGCAGTACAACACGCAGTACAACACGCAGTACAACACGCAGTACATGTTTGACATTAGAGAAGCTTCCATCAAAGAAAACCCTCTGAGTTGAATTAGATAGACAGCTCTCAATCCACGATATGGCCGAGGTTGAAAAGCCATAATAAATACGTTCTCAATAACAGGTTATGGTCAATAATATCAAAGCTGAACTGAAATCGAACAGTACATCTCCCACAATCATCTTATTATCAATTTATTTCAACCAATCATCAGTCATTTGTGTCACTTTAGTACATGTTAGTTCACTTCTCTATAAGCATGCTAAAAGTCTTCTGTTCATTTGTTTACAGAGCAATAGCATTGTATTTGGTCAAACACATTTTTTCCCAACTGTTTGCTAAGAGCTGGCAGAAAGGTCTGCTGTTAGAACCAGTAAAGGCTGCTTTACCCCTCTTGGGTAGCGGAATGACTTTGGCTTCCCTCCAGGCCCGAGGACAAACATTTTCCTCTAGGCTCAGATTAAAGATATGACTGATAGGAGTGGCTAAAGAGTCATCTACCATCCTCACTAGCTTTCCATCTAAGTTATCAATGCCAGGAGGTTTGTCATTATAACAAGGGAAGGAGAGGAAAGGAGGAGGAGGGATGAAAAAGAGTAGAGATGAATAAACGGGAGAGAAAGAAAGAGAAATGGAAAGAGATTTAGAGATGGATACACTTACGCACATACAACAATCCAGAGAGAAACGGAGAGTGGCCTAGTTGAGAGTTGAGGACCCATATGTTGCTCTGACTCAGCCTGTGTCCAGAGAACCCTAGAGTGGGCAGAAGGAGCCTCTCTGTCCCCCTGTCATGTGATGGGTTTTTACCTCCTGGGGAGTGGGCTAGGACTGAACAATCTCCTCTCTCACGTCACTATCTCCTTACCATTCCTGCCTCTCTGTTTCTAGTAATAAGAGTTTACTAGTGAGGCACATACATGTTCCATCTGTTGTGCCACGTTCCCAGAGGTGGGGGGGTCATGTTAGAGAGGCCGGGGGTGGAGGGGATGGGGGGGGGGATGGGGTTGAAGCGTGGGGGTGGTTGAAGGACTATAGAAGCGTGCTGCAAGCACACGCAAAACCACAGTGAGAAAAGCAACAGCTCGCCCCCACTCCCTCTCTCCTCATGCTACCCCCCCCAACCCCTATCCCCTTCCCCTCCTCACTTGTCTTCTCCAATGTCTCGTGAGGGAATGCTGAGGTCAATCTATGGTATGTGGGATGTGGGTTTTTTCTCTCCCCCCAAAAATTAACATGTGAAGCAGGAGGTCTGAGGATCTGCAGAGCTATCCGTCAGGGGGCGTTGTAGAAAGATAGGGAGCAGCTGTGACCTATTACTTTCCCGCTCCTTAACTTCACCCATCTCCATCTCACCCCTCACTTGCTGGATCTTCAGAAACGTATATTGCTTTACAGACGTTGACAAAGTACTCAATGAATCTCTCAAACCCATATATCTACACACTTAAACCCCTTTTCCTCATAATATTCCAATGACTGAATGCAGCCAATTCTGCTGGCAGGGTCTTTGTCAGTGAAAGACATAGCATTACTCTGCATAGCTTTCATACTCAACAGAGTTCTGGAACCTTTTTGAAGTTGCCGGAAATAAAGAACAGCACAAACCCCAAATAGTTCAAGATCCTAAACTGGAAAGTGTGTATGTGAGTGTGCGTTTGTTTGTGTGTTCTTTATGAGGCGTTAAGGGTTTGGGTGTACTGCTCTGACTTCCACTAGATTGTCCAACTCATTCTGATATTGCTACAGTTCCAGGGTCAGCTCATTCTGCTATTGCTACAGTTCCAAGGTCAGCTCGTTCTGCTATTGCTACAGTTCCAGGGTCAGCTCGTTCTGCTATTGCTACAGTTCCAGGGTCAGCTCGTTCTGCTATTGCTACAGTTCCAGGGTCAGCTCGTTCTGCTATTGCTACAGTTCCAGGGTCAGCTCGTTCTGCTATTGCTACAGTTCCAGGGTCAGCTCGTTCTGCTATTGCTACAGTTCCAGGGTCAGCTCGTTCTGCTATTGCTACAGTTCCAGGGTCAGCTCGTTCTGCTATTGCTACAGTTCCAGGGTCAGCTCGTTCTGCTATTGCTACAGTTCCAGGGTCAGCTCGTTCTGCTATTGCTACAGTTCCAGGGTCAGCTCGTTCTGCTATTGCTACAGTTCCAGGGTCAGCTCGTTCTGCTATTGCTACAGTTCCAGGGTCAGCTCGTTCTGCTATTGCTACAGTTCCAGGGTCAGCTCATTCTGCTATTGCTACAGTTCCAGGGTCAGCTCATTCTGCTATTGCTACAGTTCCAGGGTCAGCTCATTCTGCTATTGCTACAGTTCCAGGGTCAGCTCATTCTGCTATTGCTACAGTTCAAGGGTCAGCTCGTTCGGCTATTGCTACAGTTCCAAGGTCAGCTCGTTCTGCTATTGCTACAGTTCCAGGGTCAGCTCGTTCTGCTATTGCTACAGTTCCAGGGTCAGCTCATTCTGCTATTGCTACAGTTCCAGGGTCAGCTCATTCTGCTATTGCTACAGTTCCAGGGTCAGCAGCATTGTTTGCTAACAGGCAGAGAGAGAGAGAAAGGAAGGGATCATCTTCCCAGCCCAGGCTGAGGCTGGTTACATCTTGCCCTCTCCCCTGCCAGCTCCACTCAAAGGCCATCTTTGTCTCAGCTTCTGGATCTGCAACAACTGCACAACGACAGGAATGTGCTGTGTGTTGGTGTGTGTGTGTGTGTGTGTGTGTGTGTGTATCGCTATTTGTGGGTAAGCAATCAGTGTGTGTGTTGGTGTGTGTGTGTATTTTCCGTTGTGTGCGTGTTGTAGCTGTAATCAATGCCGTCTCTTTTGGATTCAGCTCATGCATCCCAGGCAGCGATTACTGGCTAGATGTTTGGCAGAGAGAGAGACCCTGCAGGAAGGCAGAGAGAGAGAGACAGAGCGAGAGAGGCCTCTGGCAGGCGATCTGACGACTCCCTGGGTGTTAGGGGTTAATCATGCCTTTGTTGTGCATTGCCTGTGTGTCACTCTCCACTCCCTGGGTGGTGAGAAGGACAGGGTTTGCTCCCAGGCTGCAGCCTGATTACACTGCGACAGGGCCATTCTGGAGTAAATCCCCCATGTGTGTTTCGTATCGAGGGGGGACCATATACAGACAGACAGACACACACACACACACTTTTTTTCACTCTAACCGTTTTGTGGTTTCGCTCACATCCTTTGAGGAGGCTATGGGGCAAGGGGCCAGGATGAGGGTGTTGCACGGCTCTGGGTATAATCACAGTAGGTGTCACAACTGTATTAGATAAAATGCCTCTGGGCCACGCTCTTCGCTCCCCAGGCTCCTGATATTTTCCTCAGTCCGGGTGAGATGTGTGAGTACACTGTCCAAGGACACGACATGGAGATCACACCTCACCTCAGGGAGAAGAAAAGGCTTACAGAACGCCAGTGAACGGAGCAGAACCACCGACTGAGCCAATAGGATTAAACCCTTCACGCGACCTTCACAGTTTGCTGTTTAGAAAAGAGCTTCATTTGAGTGAGAACGGCTCCCAGCCAAACACACTGAGGAGTGAGGCAGTGTGTCCACACATGCGGAGATGTGAGGCTGAAGCATGATGCATGGGCAGTGGTGGAAAAAGGACTCCATTGTCATACTTGAGTAAAAGTTAAAGATACCTTACAGTTTTTTCAATTGCTAACATGCATTGGTCAAAACTGAAGTCACACTGTCAAAACTCTTCACGCTGTCAACGCAACAGAAGTGTGTGCGGACCAAACTGTGAATCATTTTTCATGGCTTTCACACAAAATGCATTCAATGACCACATTCTCCGAAATCCAGGAACTCTTTTCTCATTCATACTCCACCACCTGCTAAACTATATATTTGCAGCACATGTTGTCAAATGCAAACACACTGTTTCCAAAACGGTTAAAAACACATTCAAAACAGAATGATGGCAAATTTCATGCATTTCTGCAGTAACCAGATTGAAACATATAGAAAATCTCAGCTGAATATTTAATCATTCCAAACACAGCTGATTGTAATTTCAGCTGAAAGCCTACCCAAGTGTCTTGTTCTCGATACCAAACAGACAAAGGAGGACGGCTTCGGAATGATTTAGTTTGGGACCATGGATCAAGGAAGACACGTTGGTGGGGATAGAAGAGTGGCAGGGAGAGGGAGAACGCGTGGAGGACAAAGGAGAGGAATACCAATAGCGGTGGTCTCTGATGAGATAAGGGCCACAATTATTGACCATGTTGTAAACCATGGTCTCTCTTTGAGAGAGGCCGGTTTAATGGTGTAACCAAATCTACAGCGTTCAACAGTTGCATCAATAGTATGAATTGTCCAGCAAAACAACAGGTGAAATGTTCATCCTTCAATGATAATTGAACTACATACTACAGTACAATACAGTATGTTCACATTTTTACATGGACTGACATTTAGAAATATATGGATTGTTTTGTGTTTTTCAGTAGGATCCAAAGGTTGCCTCACGCAGGAGGGAGAGGCAGAATATTATCAGATGTGCAGGAAATTGCCATTGTTGACATTGTAATTGGCAACAATACAATAAAACTGGGGGAAATTTGGGACAGCGTGCTGGCAGTATAATATCACTTTTGGGAATGTGAATACGGTCAGCACGACGACAATTGCCAGAGTCCTAGAGAAACATAAAATAAGGATGAAGCAGTTGCACACTGTACCCTTTGAGAGAAATGGTGAACGTGTGAATGAACTCCGGTAATTAATATGTCCAGGTAAGATGTCTGTTCAATAAACAGACAGGGTACATACACAGCTATGCATAATGTAAAGTACCGTAAAACTGTGTATTTACTGTATTTTAGAGAGTAATGGAGATGGAAGCCAGGCAAACCTCACATACATCTTTGTGGATGAAGCTGGATTCAACCTGGGAAAAACACACTGCAGGGGAAGAAATGTGATTGGACAGAGAGCAACCGTGGATGTCCCAGGCCAGAGAGGAGCTAGCATCACAATGTGTGCAGCACTGTCCAATGATGGTGTGCTGTTACACAAACCACTCATTGGCCCCTACTATACAGAGAGGCTCATTTCCTTTCTGGATGACCTGCATAATCGACTTGTGCCAGCAGAGGAGAGAGGGGCAAGAAACTCCCCTACCTTCGTTGTTGTGTGGGATAATGTGGCATTCCACCACTCTGCTGCAGTCACCGACTGGTTTGCGGCACATCCCAGGATGTCAGTACTATTCCTGCCTCCATACTCCCCCTTCCTAAACCACATATTTTTCTCTGCGTGGAGGTGGAAGGTTAATGACCACCATCCACATGACCAGATGTCCTTACTGGATGCCATGAATGCAGGGTGAGGAGACACTTCTCCTGAAGACTGCCAGGGTGTGGAGACACTTCTCCTGAAGACTGCCAGGGTGTGGAGACACTTCTCCTGAAGACTGCCAGGGTGTGGAGACACTTCTCCTGAAGACTGCCAGGGTGTGGGGACACTTCTCCTGAAGACTGCCAGGGTGTGGAGACACTTCTCCTGAAGACTGCCAGGGTGTGGAGACACTTCTCCTGAAGACTGCCAGGGTGTGGGGACACTTCTCCTGAAGACTGCCAGGGTGTGGAGACACTTCTCCTGAAGACTGCCAGGGTGTGGAGACACTTCTCCTGAAGACTGCCAGGGTGTGGGGACACTTCTCCTGAAGACTGCCAGGGTGTGGAGACACTTCTCCTGAAGACTGCCAGGGTGTGGAGACACTTCTCCTGAAGACTGCCAGGGTGTGGAGACACTTCTCCTGAAGACTGCCAGGGTGTGAAGACACTTCTCCTGAAGACTGCCAGGGTGTGGAGACACTTCTCCTGAAGACTGCCAGGGTGTGGAGACACTTCTCCTGAAGACTGCCAGGGTGTGGAGACACTTCTCCTGAAGACTGCCAGGGTGTGGAGACACTTCTCCTGAAGACTGCCAGGGTGTGGAGACACTTCTCCTGAAGACTGCCAGGGTGTGGAGACACTTCTCCTGAAGACTGGCAGAGTTGTATTAGAGACTCCAGAAGATACTTTCCAAGATACATCGCCTGAGAAGACATAAGATGTGATGTTGATGAGAACTAGAATCTTCACAGTACTGTACAGTATGAGTGATTATACTCTACATGTTGATGAGAACTAGAACCCTCACAGTACTGTACAGTATGAGTGATTATACTCTACATGTTGATGAGAACTAGAACCCTCACAGTACTGTACAGTATGAGTGATTATACTCTACATGTTGATGAGAACTAGAACCCTCACAGTACTGTACAGTATGAGTGATTATACTATACATGTTGATGAGAACTAGAACCCTCACAGTACTGTACAGTATGAGTGATTATACTCTACATGTTGATGAGAACTAGAACCCTCACAGTACTGTACAGTATGAGTGATTATACTATACATGTTGATGAGAACTAGAACCCTCACAGTACTGTACAGTATGAGTGATTATACTATACATGTTGATGAGAACTAGAATCTTCACAGTACTGTACAGTATGAGTGATTATACTATACATGTTGATGAGAACTAGAATCTTCACAGTACTGTACAGTATGAGTGATTATACTCTACATGTTGATGAGAACTAGAACCCTCACAGTACTGTACAGTATGAGTGATTATACTATACATGTTGATGAGAACTAGAACCCTCACAGTACTGTACAGTATGAGTGATTATACTATACATGTTGATGAGAACTAGAATCTTCACAGTACTGTACAGTATGAGTGATTATACTCTACATGTTTTTTTTTAAATTATTATTATTGCAGCCCTGGAATTTCAACTTTTTATTTTTCATAAGTAAATTATTATATGCAAAGATAAAGAACAAAATAAAGGCTATTGAAGCAAATTGGTGCATTTCTGATTCATTCTTGTTACACACTTTAGTACAGTCAATAAAATGAAAAGGTGGTATTCTTATTCTATAATGAAATACTAATTTATGTGAAAAATCATTCAAACGTCAAAGAGAAAAGTTAATAATGTATGTAATGCTCCCTGTTAGTCTTTTTAGGTCAGTGTGTTATGAGTGACAATGTTATGCTTTCTGAGTGAAAACTGTTGCCAGTGTTTTGGTCGAGCAAGCTTATTTTGAGACATGTATGAAGTGTTTTGGTGGTTTGAGTGAGTTTTGGAGGTGAGATGAACTGTTTGGCCAAGATGCATGTTGCTAATGCAGACTGTGTGAAGTGTTTTGGTGGTTTGAGTGAGTTTTGGAGGTGAGATGAACTGTTTGGCCAAGATGCATGTTGCTAATGCAGACTGTGTGAAGAGTTTTGGTGGTTTGAGTGAGTTTTGGAGGTGAGATGAACTATTTGGCAAAGATGCATGTTGCTAATGCAGACTGTGTGAAGAGTTTTGGTGGTTTGAGTGAGTTTTGGAGGTGAGATGAACTGTTTGGCCAAGATGCATGTTGCTAATGCAGACTGTGTGAAGAGTTTTGGTGGTTTGAGTGAGTTTTGGAGGTGAGATGAACTGTTTGGCCAAGATGCATGTTGCTAATGCAGACTGTGTGAAGTGTTTTGGTGGTTTGAGTGAGTTTTGGAGGTGAGATGAACTGTTTGGCCAAGATGAATGTTGCTAATGCAGACTGTGTGAAGTGTTTTGGTGGTTTGAGTGAGTTTTGGAGGTGAGATGAACTGTTTGGCCAAGATGCATGTTGCTAATGCAGACTGTGTGAAGAGTTTTGGTGGTTTGAGTGAGTTTTGGAGGTGAGATGAACTGTTTGGCCAAGATGCATGTTGCTAATGCAGACTGTGTGAAGAGTTTTGAAAAAGTGGCTTACGTATTGACCGATGTTAGGTTAGCAACTAACAAACTGTAATAGAAAATTACTCAAGTAGAAGTGAATGTCACCCAGTAAAATACTACTTGAGTAAAAGTCTAAAAGTATTTTGGTTTTAAATATACACACACACACACATCAAATTAATCCAACTTAGCGACAACCCGAGATCACACCAATGTGACGTATTCAGAACGCTACTATCAGAACCTATTTCGGTGTAAAGACTAAGACTGTGTTGTTATATTGTATATTCTTTGTGTGTACTCAAACAAGAAAGGAACACAAATGCAGAAATGCATGTTTTATAGTTCAACATGACTCGATACATGTCAGTCAGCGTACTGTAAGCACACATGCAGTAAAAATGAAAACATACACTAAATATATTTTGCATATGCAAAGGAAGAAAAATAGTCATATTTGTACTACATATTTGTATGTTACATCAATTGTATGGATCTCTGCTCTGGCTGAAAAAGAATGTACTGTAAGGTGTTCAGGAAATTAAGGAGGTGGGCAGTGTTATATGGTCCAAGGCAGTGGAGGACCCCATTATGGAACATCAATGAGTCTCTGTTTGAAGAGCGTAATACTACTACATTGCTTACTTACACATATTTGTACCGTTTATCCTTCGCTCTTTGGGAATTCCTTTCAAATGGGATTCTGTAGATTTGCTTCATCCGGAGAGGGGGTTTCTTAAGGATGCGGGTTATGGTGATAAGCTCACTCTGGTGTTATGGAAGATGGCAGGGTTTTCAATAATCTGTTGTTGGATTTCTTGCAGTCTTATGGCATTATTTCCACCGACCATTTGCTTAATGGCAGCCTCCTGTTAGTCTGTACATAGATGTGTTCTACCACCACGTGGTGGTCATCTTTCAGTTCTACAAAAACAAAACAGCATACAGTACAGTAAACACTGCAGTAATACAGTATACAAGATAAACATCTTAGAAAATAGTATAGCTCCCAATTTCATACATACAGTAATACATGAAACATTTCCTTTGCTTCCCCTTCCAGTATGTATTGGAATCTACAGTTTTTACAAAGCTTTACGTTGTTCTACTGTCAAGTAGTAAAAGTAGTAGAGAGGTCCAATGTCTGCAGTATGTACCTATTCTCATTTTGGAACTGTCCGGCTGATGGACGCTACGGTGAAGCGGCTCAGATTGGGCTGCATTCTCTGCTCAGCCTCTCTCAAGGTCAGACCATGTTTGACCACATGGTCCACCACAGTCGCCGGAATTTCATCAGAGATCACTCTCCTTGTTCCTGGTCTATCTCCACCTCCACCTCCCCTCCACCTCTCTCTGCCAAGTTTGCTTCCATTGTTCTCCAAACACAGGAGTGCTCACCTGTAGCCTTTTAATCCATCCCAAATGTCTGTTTGCAAAGTGAACATGTACAGAGTGAAAGTGATCAATTGGTATCAAATCAAATCAAATCAAATTTTATGCCAAATTGGTAATTGAGCTTAGCATGTTGAACAGTGTTGCTTTTCATTTTCACACAAGAGATTTTAGTTGTGAAAGTTGTGCCAAAGGTAGAGAATTGTGTGTGTTGTGTTTTGCCAAATGTTCATTGTAGAATTGCAATCTGAGTGTAAAGCAAAACATGTGCCAGTAGTATTGCAGATTTGGTGTATGGTTCTGCTGAATGAGTTACAGGTTTGCGTCATTGTGTCTCATGGGCCAGTTTTAGTATGTAAACAATTGGGAAAAACTGTAGGTAAACCAGACAGTACACCTTTTAGTAGTTTAGTCTGCCAGATCAGAGGCAGTAGGGATGACCAGGGATGTTCTCTTGAGAAGTGTGTGAATTTGACAATTTTCCTGTCTAAATGTAGCGAGTACTTTTAGGTGTCAATGAAAATGTATGGCGTAAAAAGTACATTATTTTCTTTAGGAATGCAGAGAAGCAAAAGTTTGCAAAATATAAATAGTAAAGTACAGATACCCCAAAAAACGACTTAAGTATTATTATCTAGTATTTTACACAACTGTGAATGGGCCTCAAAACCCCTGTGCCTATATTTTTCTTCCATCGATGTAAATTGGGACAAGGGTTCGGGCTTTCTGCTTATTTCACCATATTAGTCCTACAGTCTTGATATCGGCGTCATCGATATATAGTGAACCATTTAAGAAAATAAAACAGCAAGCTCAGCACACTGCGGTATGATGGGTCATGCTTCTCGCGTTCTGTGCTATTGAAGCACCAGAGTGTGAAGGAGCGAGTGGCGCTGTAAAACCTCAGCGCCCTCTCTCCTCTCGCTGATGAAATCTAACAGAGGTTGCAAGTCGCTTGATGAAACAGTTGGATGTTTTCTGACCTCCGTTCTGTTCTGTGCACCTGCTCGTGGTGTTGTGATTTGGAGAAATGCTCCGGTATTCATTACGTACACCGTCACACTGGCTGTGGTCCTTCCTGTTTCGATGTTTACAGGTGAACTGAATACCTGGGGACTCATTTATCACCCGCGTGTACATTTCTCACACGTTTCTGGCATATGTGGAGTTTCTAGTGCGTTGCGTGCACAACAAGTCATTGGGATTTATCAAACTGCCACACACAACATATAGGCATGTTTTCATTGTTGCATCAGAGCCATACTATATTTCTGCGCTCGTGAACGAGTGTTACCCCCCGCCTGGAAAATACCCGCTATTCACATTTTATGGGAACAAAAACACCATCATTTACTGTATAATTTGGAGATGTTGGAACCGGACCATGACAGTTCATAAAAATAGAGTGCAATGGCAAATTGTATCATATTTCTGTAGAAGTGTGAGCAGAATGTTTTTTCATCTTTTGCAGTGACGTTTTGAAGCAACAAAAAAAATGCCACCTATTTCGAGTGCCAAACACTGGCCGTGCATTCTGCAAGATTGGACAATTTATGTAAAATACAAATTGTTGTTCAATATTTTATTGATCAATAGATGATTGTGTTTCTATCGCCTGCCTCGGTATAGGCTCTGAGATTAAATAGGCTACGATGTCGCATTCCTATCGCACAGCAATACTGTAGCCTACCCTATCAAATATTATAGGGCTACCGGTCTATTTACTTTCGAACATGGTTGACTATTGAATTAGTGATCGATAAATGGTGGGCTAATATTAGTTGTGTAGCAGAATAACCCAGTCATGTCAGAAAAGGAGAGACATGCCCTGCAATATGATTATGATTTAGGCCTATACAATAAAAGTACAAGAAATATATTAGATGACATGCTGCTAAGGAATCTCCTTACCAACAGCAATGCATATGTTTTATCATTAGGCATATGTTTTAATTATAATTCTTGTGCACCAAAACTCATTATATGAGTGTTGCATGGAGGTACTCACAATTTCCCATCAAGGTCAACATTTATAAATACCAACCTTTGCTGGAAAACTGCCGCACCTAAGGTTTAGTCTTTTTTTGTTAGCAAGCACCTTTGATTAATGAAGCCCCTGCACTGTCCAGAGTCACAACGTATCAAGGCATATGTTTTAATATGGTTCATTTAGTGACATTTTGGGGGGATGGTAAAGATCTTTGCCATCAGTCTTGTTGACAAAGTGCCTAGTATCATATGTCAGGGTGGAACCTTGCAGATTGCACATGTGACTTATTAAGTTGGGACAGATTTTAATGTAATTTTCATATCTGCTTATTGCCCCTGGAATGGAATTACCTACTTGGTGATCAGAATTGGGTCGGTCATGGCAGAAAAATGACAATCACCAATGACAGTATGAGTCACATGGCCAAAATGTCACTGTCCAGTTGAATTACTTTCAATATAGACTTGAATCATTACGCTGGATGGAGAAATGGGATGAACTATTTCCGTTCGTCTCTTTTGGGAATGGAACTGGGCTTCTCTCACTGCTTTTAACAACGGACACACTTCTAAGGGTTTTGCGTTGTCACTCCACCTAAAGTATCCCAACAAAAGATGAACTGCATTCAACACTAAGCTATTGTGCATACAAGTCAATGCCTCTTTCTAGGTTCCTAGATATCTGAGAATTGGACATGGCCTCTACAGCATCGACTGTCCCAGATCTTCACTGAGGTCAATGATTCGTGGATGAATAGGTACTCTTTACATATTATCCCTGACATATGATACTCTGCTCATAACCTGGACCGGTGGTTAATGATGGACTAATACGAATGGTCATAATTAGTGACTTTCCTCTTTTTGCATACTGTGCTCCAGGTAATTCATTTGTTTTCGGCGCATGGACCAATGTCATCAGGTGGGAGAGAGATTTCAGTTTACAAAGCACTGGCTCTTCAGACTCAAACAAAACCTCCATCTAATGAGAGCAAACAGAGAGAACTACTATGGATTTTTCTAGCTCGTGCAAATGTAACGATTGTTACAGACCATCTTGCATTTTATTCTTCTATACTGATTACTTTTTGTTGTTGTTCAAATCTCTTTTGTATCTTTTCGCAGTGTCAACTGAAAACACTGGGATACCAAAGAGATGAATTACTCTACATCAAATAACTCCACCACTGCTTCCACTTCTTATGAGGAGGACCGAGGGTCAACTTTGATAGCTTGCTACTACTATAATTGATTTGATTAACCTTTCTAGCGCAGGCGTTCTGCTAGCGGAGCCCCTCGACAACATTCTGCTGAAAAGGCAGGGCGCGAAATTCAAAAATATTTTTGGGAAATATGTAACTTTCACACATTAACAAGTCCAATACAGCAAATGAAAGAAACTTATTGTTAACTTGTTATGGCTGCAATCCTTATATCGGGATAAGTGTCATCAACAACCGCTGAATAGCATAGCGCTATATACAATAAATATTACTATAAATGTTTATGTTCATGAAATCACAAGTGCAATATAGGAAAACACTGCTTAGCCTTTTGTTAATCCACCTGTCGTGTCAGATTTTGAAATTATGCTTTACAGCGAAAGCAATCCAAGCGTTTGTGTAAGTTTATCGATCGCACAATAAACATTAAGTACACTTAGCATCAGGTAGCTCGGTCACGAAAATCAGAAAAGCAATCAAATTAATCGTTTACCTTTGATGATCTTCGGATGTTTTCACTCACGAGACTCCCAGTTACACAACAAATGTTCCTTTTGTTCCATAAAGATGATTTTGATATCAAAAATACCTCCGTTTGTTTGTCGCGCTATGTTCAGAAATCCACAGGAAAGAGCGGTCACGACAACGCTGACGAAAATTCCATAGTTCCAAATTCCAATAGTTTCCATAATGTCCACAGAAACATGTCAAAGTTTTTTATAATCAATCCTCAGGTTGTTTTTAAAATATATAATCAATAATATATCAACCGCAAATGTCTTTCACAGTAGGAGAGGGGAAAACAATGGCTGTCCAAATTCTGTTGCGCGAGCAAAACTCAGGTGACCACTTGACACGATGTTAACAT
The DNA here is from genome assembly GCF_018296145.1 of Oncorhynchus tshawytscha. Taxonomy (NCBI): domain Eukaryota; kingdom Metazoa; phylum Chordata; class Actinopteri; order Salmoniformes; family Salmonidae; genus Oncorhynchus; species Oncorhynchus tshawytscha. Next base: position 59,247,005 of record NC_056436.1, on the reverse strand, counting down.
TCTGGCTCATTTTTCAAAATAAAAGCCTGAAACTATGTCTGAAGACTGTTGACACCTTGAGGAAGCGATAGGAAAATGAATCTAGTTCATATCCTTTTAAATCCAGCAAAGGGAGGCTATGGAACATGGAGTTTTCAAACTAGAGGCCACTTCCTGTTTGATTTTCCTTAGGGTTTCGCCTGCAATATCAGTTCTGTTATACTCACAGACAATATTTTGACCATTTTGGAAACTTTAGAGTGTTTTCTATCCAATACTAATAATAATATGCATATATTAGCAACTGAGACCGAGGAGCTGGCCGTTTACAATGGGCACCTTTTCATCCAAGCTACTCAATACTGCCCCTGCAGCCATATGAAGTTAATGCAACCGCTGTGTCAGATTTCAAAAAAGCTTTACCGAAAAAGCACACCATGCTATAATCTGAGTACAGAGCTCAGAGACCAAAACAAGCCATACAGATATCCGCCATGTTGTGGAGTCAACATAAGTCAGAAATAGCATTATAAATATTCACTTACCTTTGATGATCTTCATCAGAATGCACTCACAGGAATCCCAGTTCCACAATAAATGTTTGCTTTTTTCGATGAAGTCCATAATTTATGTTTAAATACCTCCTTTTTGTTCGCGCCTGCTGTGTCTTTACTATAATTAAATTGAAGACTTATAGTTTTTGTCAAAGATTCTCTTTAATTAGTATTACACGATCAACTGATTAATCATGTAACTGTAATTAACTAGGAAGTCAGGGCACCAAGGAAAAATATTCAGATTAAGTTATCATTATCTAAAATTACTTTTCAGATATTTTATCTGATCAATTAGTCTTCGAATTAATGAATTATTTACTTTACCTCACGTTAGTCTCATTCCAAACGTTGTAAATGGTTGGTTATCTGCACGAACCCAGTCTTCACTATGAGTCATCCATACATCAATTGTCTTAAATCATGTATTTATTACTAACTAAGTAATTCACAGAAATGCATAAACAAACAGTAAATATGGTTAAATGTAATGATAGGAGAATGTGCCCTAGTGGGCTAAACCGGCATGGCGGCTTGTTCGACAAAAGGGGAAGTGGAGGTCGACTAAGAAGTCACTACAGAGTAATAATTCTAACAATTGAAATGCTAATCCTTTGCACATGAACGCTCACTCATTTGGGAACAATTGCAATCAATATATGTATTTATGCTCAGTGTGCTGTCTTGATCGCTGGTGAAAAGTTGCTTCTTTTGTAGAATTGTCTGTCTCTCTCCCTCTCTCTCTATCGTGGTTATAGTGTATAGTTCAGAGTGACATTCCTTCATTTCATTATAGAATGGATGCTTCGGTGGTTGTCGTTCTTCGCGTTCAATGATACCGAATTCCTAACTGCAGACTAGTAATTAATATCAAAGACTTGTTCTTATTCTGTCGGTATCGATAGTCTAAGAGTTTAACCACGTGGTATGGTTAAAAGATTCAGCAATGGTCTACAAACTTTGTCCTCTCCTAATGGAGAAAAACATGGTCTGGTAATAATTTCCCAAAGTTGGGTTTTATTCGGAATTGCCAAAATGTTGCTGTCCCAGGATGCCTGACCCTAACTGGGCTCAGGGGCGGTCATCTGATTTAGTTAAAATCAAACAGGAATTGTATTTTCCTCCATTAAACAGTCCAAAATCATATTACACAATTTTACAAACAGTATCATACTCACTCATTCATCTTATACAGCAATTAGATGTAAACCTCATATCTGAGGCTATTATATAAACAGCGTTATGGTAATGTGGCTACACCGTCTCCCATGAGCTTCCCCAAGTTGTAACAAACGGACAAGTTCGTAGCAGGATTCTTCACCGATCTTTTATACTTTCTCCGGAACATGAAATTTGTTCTTACCTCAAGTTCTGTGAGGTGGAAGAAATTCCTTTGTGCTCTATGAAAATTTACTCTCTTATACTACGTGGCCAGGTGGCAGGGTCTTCTCAGGAATTTACGACCTCTCTCTGACCACTGCAGCCTAGTTGAAGGAGGCAAGGGGGAGGCAGGGAGAGGGGGATGGGGCGTGCTATACCCAAAGAGGGCAACGTCATGACACGCCTTCAGTTCACACATTCAAATTCACGGCGCGCAGGCCAGATGAAAAGTTTTAAAATTCCATTACAGAAACATGTCAAACAATGTATAGAATCAATCTTTAGGATGTTTCTAACATAAATCTTCAACAATGTTTCAACCGGAGAATTCCTTTGTCTTTAGAAATGCAATGGAACGCAGCTACCTCTGCTCATGGCACTCTACCAGATCTATTACTCAATCAGCTCTCATTCTCTCCTCCTTCACAGTAGAAGCCTCAAACAAGGTTCTAAAGACTGTTGACATCTAGTGGAAGCCTTATGAAGCCTTATGAAGTATCTTGGATAGGCAAAGAGTTGAAAAACTACAAACCTCAGATTTCCCTCTTCCTGGTTGGATTTTTTTCTCTGGTTTTTGCCTGCCATATGAGTTATGTTATACTCACAGACATCAGTCCAACAGTTTTAGAAACTTCAGCACGTTTTCTATCCAAATATACTATAATATGCATATCTTAGCTTCTGGGCCTGAGTAGCAGGCAGTTTACTCTGGGCACTTTATTCATCCAAGCTACTCAATACTGCCCCCAAGCCATAAGAAGTTAAATGAATCTATACAAAATTACCCGATTTAGTCATTTTAAAATTGCTATTATACATTTTATACATACAAATTATACCCATCCACAAAAAAACATTATGTGTCAGAGGAAACACCATACAAACCCTCCCCTAACTCAGATGACACTGGGCCAATTGTGCATCGCCTCATGGGTCTCCCGGTCTCAGCCCGCATGAGTCTCAAACCAGCATCTGTAGCAAAAGAGTTCACACTGTGATGCAGTGTCTTCGACTGCTGTGCCACTCAGGACCACAAAGTTTATAAAAACCATCCCCTTTTTTTAAATTTTCGCCTAAAATGACATACCCAAATCTAACTGCCTGTATCTCAGGCCCTGAAGCAAGGATATGCATATTCTTGGTACCATTTTAAAGGAAACACTTTGAAGTTTGTGGAAATGTGACACAATAGATGGTAAAAGATAATACAAAGAAAATAAATGTTTTGTAAATTTCTTTTTACAATCATCTTTGAAATGCAAGACAATGGCCATAATGTATTATTCCACCCCAAATGCAATTTTGGCCACTAGATGGCAGCAGTGTATGTGCAAAGTTTTAGACTGATCCAATGAACCACTGCATTTCTGTTCAACATTTTGTATCAAGACTGCCCAAATTTGCCTCATTTGTTTATTAATAACTTTTCATGTTCAAAATTGTGCACTCTCCTACAGGCGAATCCAAGATGAGATTTCATACAGGAAATGGTCCAGATTTTGAATGCCCTGTGTTCCAATGTCTCCTTATATGGCTGTGAATGCGCCAGGAATGAGCCTGCACTTTCTGTCGTTTCCCCAAGGTGTCTGCAGCATTGTGACGTATTTGTAGGCATATCATTGGAAGATTGACCATAAGAGACTACATTTACCAGGTGTCCGCCCGGTGTCCTCCGTCAAAATAATTGCGTAATCTTCAGGTCCATGTGCGTTCCATTTTCTTCAGAGGAGAAACCAAACTGCCACTAATGATTTATCATCGATAGATATGTGAAAAACACCTTGAGGATTGATTCTAAACAACGTTTGCCATGTTTCTGTCGATATTATGGAGTTAGTTTTTTTCTTACCCAAACATGATGAACAAAACGGAGCGTCCTACACAAATAATCTTTTTGGAAAAACTGAACATTTGCTATCTAACTGAGAGTCTCCTCATTGAAAACATCTGAAGTTCTTCAAAGGTAAATGATTTTATTTGAATGCTTTTCTTGTTTTTGTGAAAAACTTGCATGCTGAATGCTAAGGTTAAATGCTATGCTAGGCTATCAATACTCTTACACAAATGCTTGTTTAGCTATGGTTCAAAAGCATATTTTGAAAATCTGAGATGACAGTGTTGTTAACAAAAGGCTAAGCCTGAGAGCAAATATATTTATTTAATTTCATTTGCGATTTTCATGAATAGTTAACGTTGCGTTATGGTAATGAGCTTGAGGCTATAAATAGGATCCCGGATACGGGATTGCTCGTCGCAACAGGTTAAACAATAGCATGGTATTCTTTCATTGTAATAGCTACTGTAAATTGGACAGTGCAGTTAGATCAACAAGAATTTAAGCTTTCTGCCAGCATCAGATAACCTGATGCTAATCACATTAGCCTTTGTCCTGGGAAATGTTCTGCCTGTTACTCTTAAAGAATTTAATTGAAATGTTAATTATATTTTTTCACAGAAACAACAAGAAAATATGGAAAAATAAATAATGAAATGTTAATTATATAAAGCAGCCCGTGTAATCATCTGCCAGAGAGTAGCCCCAATCGGCCTGAGCCCCAGGTAATACATTTGGGCCAGATAACTCTCAACGGAATCAGCCTGAGCACCAAGTAATATATACATTTGGGCCAGATAACTCACACCAGAATCGGCCCGAGCACAATCCCCACATCCTAGCCATAAGTAATTCTACTGAAGGAGGCCCAGACTCGGGCAACGAGTAGGCCGAGTCTGACTCTCAGCCGAGTGCCCCGACTCTCAGCAGGAATCAGCCCAGATCCACTGTGCCAGCTGGGTAACTATCTACCTAGACACTGTAACTGAGTCAAAAACATTTTTAAGTAGAGTTCATATAGAACTTAAGAGTATAAACAATTTGACAAAATTACAAATTATAATATGTGCATTTATACTTGGTGATTTGTAAGTGGTGCATCATTTCTAAATATTCAATATTGTAAAATAATATAAAGTTTGTGTATTTTACTCTACCTAGTTTGAAAGCTTGATGCTTTTATTGGGATATTTATTTAAAAAATACACTGAGTATAGAAAACGTTAACCTTTTGCGTGTAGGGGGCAGTATTTTAGTTTTTGGCTAAAAAACGTACCCATTTGAAACAGCCTATTTCTCAGCCCCAGAAACTAGAATATGCATATAATTGTCATATTAGGATAGAAAACACTCTAAAGTTTCCAAAACTGTAAAAATATTGTCTGTTAGTATAACAGAAATGATATTGCAAGCGAAAACCTGAGGAAAATCCAATCAGGAGGTACCTCTTATTTTGAAACCTCTCTGTTCCTATGCATGCCTATCCTCCATTTAAAGGGATATCAACCAGATTCATTTTTCCATGGCTTCCCTAAGGTGTCAGTCTTTAGACATAGTTTCAGGCTTTTATTTTGAAAAATGAGCGTGAAAGATCACATTGCGTAAGTGGATAGGTGGGGGCTCTCAGAGTGAGTTTTGCACTACAGAGTAAAGCAGCCATTGTTTCTCCCCGTGTTTTTGAAAAACCTACACACCCGTATATTATCAAATATATGTTTTAAAAACAACCCGAGGATTGATTATAAAAAAGTTTGACATGTTTCTCTGTACATTATGGATATTATTTGGAATATACGTCTGCGTTGTCGTGACCGCTCTTTCCTGTAGATTTCTGAACATAACGTGACAAACAAACAGAGGTATTTGGGGTATTAAAATTATCTTTGTGGAACATGTAACTGGGAGTCTCGTGAGTGAAAACATCCGAAGATCATCAAAGGTAAATTATTAATTTGATTGCTTTTCTGATTTTCGTGACCTAGCTACTTAATGCTTAGTGTACATAATGTTATGTTATGCTATCGTTAAATTTACACAAACGCTTGGATTGCTTTCGCTGTAAAGCATAATTTCAAAATCTGAGATGACAGGTGGATTATCAAAAGGCTAAACTGTGTTTTGCAATATTGCACTTGTGATTTCATGAATATTAATATTTTTGTGGTAATATTATTTGACTGTTACGCTATGCTATTCAGCGGTTGCTGGCGAAAATAATCCCGCTAAAGGGATGGGTAGCGTCAAGAAGTTAAGAACACCTGCTCTTTCCATGACTACAAAAAGAAAACCAGCCACATTACGAACACCGACGTCAAGCATCCAGACAAACTAAAGACGTTCTTTGCCTTCTTTGAGGATAATACAGTGCCAATGTCGCGGCCCGCTAACAAGGACTGCTAGCCTCGCAAAGCTGCTGACCCAGACGGCAGCCTCAGAGCATGCGCAGACCAGCTGGCGGGTGTGTTCACGGACATATTCAATCGTTTCCTATCCCAGTTTGCTGTCCCCACATGCTTCAAGATGGCCACCATTGTTCCCGTACCCAAGAAGGCAAAGATAACTGAAATGAAATTAATACTTCTGTCATCATGAAGTGCTTTGAGACTAGTCAAGGATCATATCACCTCCACCTTCCTGACCACCCTAGAGCCACTTCAGTTTGCATACCGCCCCAACAGGTCCACAGACAATGCAATTGCTATTACAATGCACACTTCCCTATCCCATCTGGACAAGAGGAATACCTATGTAAGAATGCTGTTCATTGACTACAGCTCAGCATTCAACACCATAGTACCCTCCATGCTCATCATCAAGCTGGAGTCCCTGGGTCTCAACCCCGCCCTGTGCAATTGAGTCCTGGACTTTCTGACTTCCCCCAGGTGGTGAAGGTAGGAAACAACATCGCCACTTTACTGACCCTCAAAACTGGGACCACACAAGGGTGTGTGCTCAGCCCCCTCCTGTACCTCCTGTTCACCCACGACTGCGTGTCCATGCACGCCTCCAACTCAATCATCAAGTTTGCAGACAACACAACAGTAGCGGGCTTGATTACCAACAGCGACGAGACAGCCTACAGGGAGGAGGTGAGGGCACTTGTGTGGTGTCAGGAAACCACTTCTCACTCAACGTCAACAAAACAAAGGAGATGATTGTGACCTTCAGGAAACAGCAGAGGGAGCACCCCCCTATCCACATCGACGGAACAGTAGTCACAGAGAAATTGAAATGGTCCAACCACAGAGACAGTGTGGTGGTCCACCCACACAGACAGTGTGGTGAAGAAGGCGCAACAGAGTCTCTTCAACCTCAGGAGGCAACTGCACCGCAAGGCTCTAAAGAGGGTAGTGTGGTCTGCACAACGCATCACTGGAGGCAAAACTCCTGCCCTCCATGACACCTACAGCACCCGATGTCACAGGAAGGCCAAAAAGATCATCAAGGATAACAACCACCCCAGCCACTGCCTGTTCACACCGCTACCACCAAGAAGGCAAGGTCAGTACAGGTGCATCAAAGCTGGGACCGAGAGACTGAAAAACAGCTTCTATCTCAAGGCCATCAGACTGCTGAACAGCAATCACTAACTCAGAGAGGCTGCTGTCTACATTGAGACCCAATCACTGGCCACTTTAATAAATGGATCACTAGTCACTTTAACAATGCCACTTTAAATAATGCCACTTTAATAATGTTTACATATCTTACATTACTCATATGTATATAATGCATTTTATACCATCTATTACACCTTGCCTATGCTGCTCGGCCATCGCTCATCCATATATTTATATGTACGCATTCTCATTCACCCCTTTAGATTTGTGTGTATTAGGTATTTGACGGAAAATTGTTGGATTACTTGTTAGATATTACTACACTGTCAGAACTAGAAGCACAAACATTTCGGTACACTCACATTAAAATCTGCTAACCATGTGTATGTGACCAATAACATTTGATTTGATTTTGATTTGATTTGACATAGACTGACCATTTGAATCCATGTGAAAGCTATGATCCCTTATTGAAATCACTTGATAAATCCACTTAAATCAGTGTAGATGAAGGGGGGGAGACAGGTTAAAGAATTATGTTTGAACCTTGAGACAATTGTATGTGTACCATTCTGAGGGTGAATGGGCAAGACAAAAAAATGTAAGTGCCTTTGAAAGGGGTTTGGTAGTAGGTGCCAGGCGTACCGGTTTGTGTCAAGAACTGCAACGCCGCTGGGTTTTTCACACTCAACAGTTTCCTGTGTGTATCAAGAATGGTCCGCCACACAAAGTACATTCAGCCAACTTCACACAACTGTGAGACGCACTGGAGTCAACATAAGCCATAATCCCTGTGGAACGCTTTCATCACCTTATAGAGTCCATGACCCGATGAACTGAGGCTGTTCTGAGGACACAAGTGGCGGATCCAACTCAATATTACGAAGGTGTTCTTCTATACTCCACTTTTCTTATTTTTTATTTCACCATTATTTAACCAGGTAGACCAGTTGAGAACAAGTTATCATTTACAACTGCGACCTGGCCAAGATTAAGCAAAGCAGTGCGACACAAACAACACAGAGTTACACATGGGATTAACAAATGTACAGTCAATAACACAATTGAAAAATCTATGTATAATGGCAAAAACCAGTTACTTACTTTACCTGCTACTCCTCCTATGGACATTTCCCCCCACCCTCTCAACTGATTTTTACTCTGCCCCCACCCCAATGACATTCATCACTACTGCAGTTGTTAATAATGTATACATTATTATTTATTTTTGAATTATTATCGGTATTGTTTTATTTCACTTTGTTTCCACACCCCCTCAATGGTCATTTAGTCTGCCTGCTGCACCCCCTATGGTCAATATCCACCGCCATGGACAATTATTTATTAATCACTGCTACAGTTGTACATAGTAATATTTCTTTTTTTCTTATTGCCATTTTCATTGTTTTATTTCACTTAGTCCTGCATGTCGGAGCTCTAGGACTGTACCCAATCCCTCTCTTTGTCTCTCTCCCACACAGCCCACACGCACAGGCACACAATATCATTTTTACATTAGTGTTGTAATGATTGTCTTATTTTGTTACATTCGTGTTAACTTCTTATTATTTCTGTTGTCAATTCTGTTAATTCATTTTTAATGTCTTTACCAATTTGGATACATTTAGTTTATGTACAAATATATTGTTTTTCTTACATTTAGATTTCATGTCGAATTTCACTGAAAATGTACCCACTATCCTGGCACCTGAGGTGCCAGCTTAGTACTGTAACTTAGTACTGTAATTTTACTACTTTCCTTACTGTAAAACATTACAGCATCCATGTAAATGTACAGCAAGGATGCTGTAATATGTCTTTACTGTAATGAAAATAGAACTTTTGGTGGTCTATTGGGGAGGATTTTTATGAAGTGGTGTGTGAATCTTTTCATGAGGGTTCTCTTCCTGTATCCTGTCAACGTGCGGTGCTTTCACCATCTCTGCTGTAAAGCAAAATTACAATATTAAGATGGCCACTGTGGTGCCAGTATAATGATGTCCATTTACAGGGAAGGGTTTTACAGTGTAGAGTATTAAGACTTTGGCAATGAGAAGGTTTGAATCCTAAGAAACATGCCAACATGTTGTTTGAAGTACAGTAGACCAACTTCGCTACTGTACTAGATAATAGCTGTGTGCTGGAAAATCTTGGGAGAGCAGGATTTAGGCCGTGTGGTTGTCATGTGAATTTTCTTTTTTATCAGCTTCAGCCCAGTCTAACTTCACACTTTTAAAAATATCATTTTTGAGTTTAGTCGTTATACTTAGTGTCAATCAAGGGAGATTTTCATCAACTTGGCAGATGAACAAAATACTGATGTCCATTTACATTTGTTGACATCGCAGGTCTGGAAAGCTAGATATTTTGGTACCGAAAGCTAATGTAAATAATAACATTACACAGTAACATTTGAATGTTGTTGGTAACCTATCTAAGGAACAGGTGAGCCCAAAAGCAGACTCAGACGAGGAGACTAGGATGAGGTAACTAAGGTATTTATTGAAACACGGAGGGAAGATTGAGTGCAGGCCAGGGGAAGCTCGGGCGGGTTACCGGAAAACCAGGTACGGAGGCTGAGGATGGAGCGAGAGGTGTTGAGACATGGTAAGCAGATCCAGAGGGGAATAAAAGGGAGTAGTAGAGTGGGGAATCCAGGACAGAGCAGCAGGACTGACGAGAGGTTGGACTGGAGACAAGGACCAGAGTCAGAGCGGGCAGAACTGTAGCGAAGAGAAAAACAGCATCAGGCAAGGGAAAACAGGCACAACAGGAACAAACGGCTAGAAACATGGACTGACTGAGCAGAGATTACGATCTGACAGTGTAGAAGTGGAAGGATTGAGCATTTGTAGAGGTCTTGATTATGGAACAGGTTGTAGCTGGTGGGGATCTGCTCTGACTCCAGCACACCTGTCTCCGCCCACATACACACACACACACACACACACACACACACACACACACACAGAGAGAGAGAGAGAGGGAGAGAGCACTGGGGGAGTGGCAGCAGGTCAATAAGACACAGGATGAGCACGAGGGCGTGGCAGGAGCAGATGCAAAAAGCATCTGCTGAAAAAATCTACAAACTACAGAAGTGTAACAAATATACTAAAACAACTAACTTCCCCAGCATATGCATGTAGCCAACACTAACGGCTCATAATGAACTGATGAGAATGATCATGAGTGGGGTCTAGAACCGGATATCCATTCTCTGTGAATCAGTGTTTCCTATGGAAAAAATGTATCAGTGGTGGGAAAATGTCACGGTTTGGGGGTCCGGGGTTCCCCACAGATAACTTTTATGAATAAGGGCTGAGAAGCTCAGTTCCGGTGACTTTTTAAAAGGAAATTCTACTCCAAAATGAATGAAAATAAAATGATGCTGACACCATATAAAATATAATTTCCACCTCCAGAAATTGGACTAAAAACATATCATTTGTTCAAATTATTTTAACATATTGGACCATGGATAGAGCCGCACCATAGTGGCTATAAATAAATAGGCTTAAGCATTTACCCTTTTGGGCTAATCTTTAGCTATATCCCAAATTTGATATTTGAACAAGTTAGCATCCTATTGATGAATTTTATGTCCCAAAACACTTGCATAAACACAGTGAATATAATGTAAGCCAGTGGAGGTTCCTCAGAGGAGGAAGGGGAGGACCATTCTCCTCAGTGAATTTCATGAAAATATACATTTTTAAACATTTAAATATAATCACGTCACCAAATAATTGATTAAAACACACTTTTTTGCAAATAAGGTCTACAGTAGCCTCAACAGCACTCTGTCGGGTAGTACCATGTCCGGAGGACAGCTAGCTTCCGTCCTCCTCTGAGTACATTGACTTCAATACAAAACCCAGGAGGCTCATGGTTCTCACCCCCTTCCATAGACTGACACAGTAATTATGACAACTTCCGGAGGATGTCCTCCAACCAATCAGAGCTCTTGTAGCATGAACTGACATGTTGTCCACTCAATCAAAGGATCAGCGAATTAATCTACCACTGAAAGCATAAGCTACAGCTAGTTAGCACTGCAGTGTTTGAAATGTGGTGAGTAGTTGACTCAAAGGGATAGAAAGAAAATAGTTGAACAGTTTTGAACAAATTAATTTCTTAGAAATAGAGAGGGAGAGATTTTGTTATTTTTTTAAACTTTCAGTTTCACTTACTAGGCTAGCAAATACTGCTAGCTAGTTTAGCATACTGAACACCCTGATCAAACAGAGGGATGCTATGTTAGCTGGCTGGCTATGACTATCCAACACAACACTGAAACTCTTCCAAGGCAAAGTAAGTGTTTGGTTTTAGTCATTTATTGCCACCGGGGCCCACCCTTGTAACGACTTACTGACTGTACACTGTAACGTTACTGACTGATTGTAGAAGGTTTACTAACACGTTAGTTCTATGAGCTATGCTGACTATGATGTTACTTTAGCTAATATGGTGACAACGATATAGGTTGTGTGTAGCGGTTTGGCTTGGAAAGTTTTTTTCCGCATGGTCACAAACAGCTGATGTGTTGTGCATTGAAGTCTACAAGCAAAGGGAAGAGGTTTTTATTTTTTTTTATTTTTCACCTTTATTTAACCAGGTAGGCCAGTTGAGAACAAGTTCTCATTTGCAACTGCGACCTGGCCAAGATAAAGCATAGCAGTGTGAGCAGACAACACAGAGTTACACATGGAATAAACAATTAACAAGTCAATAACACAGTAGAAAACAAAGGGGGAGTCTATATACAATGTGTGCAAAAGGCATGAGGAGGTAGGCGAATAATTACAATTTTGCAGATTAACACTGGAGTGATAAATGATCCGATGGTCATGTACAGGTAGAGATATTGGTGTGCAAAAGAGCAAGTAAATAAATATAAACAGTATGGGGATGAGGTAGGTGAAAATGTGTGGGCTATTTACCAATAGACTATGTACAGCAGCAGCGATCAGTTAGCTGCTCAGATAGCTGATGTTTGAAGTTGGTGAGGGAGATAAAAGTCTCCAACTTCAGCGATTTTGCAATTCGTTCCAGTCACAGGCAGCAGAGTACTGGAACGAAAGGCGGCCAAATGAGGTGTTGGCTTTAGGGATGATCAGTGAGATACACCTGCTGGAGCGCGTGCTACGGATGGGTGTTGCCATCGTGACCAGTGAACTGAGATAAGGCGGAGCTTTACCTAGCATGGACTTGTAGATGACCTGGAGCCAGTGGGTCTGGCGACAAATATGTAATGAGGGCCAGCCGACTAGAGCATACAGGTCGCAGTGGTGGGTGGTATAAGGTGCTTTAGTGACAAAACGGATGGCACTGTGATAGACTGCATCCAGTTTGCTGAGTAGAGTGTTGGAAGCCATTTTGTAGATGACATCGCCGAAGTCGAGGATCGGAAGGATAGTCAGTTTTACTAGGGTAAGCTTGGCGGCGTGAGTGAAGGAGGCTTTGTTGCGGAATAGAAAGCCGACTCTTGATTTGATTTTCGATTGGAGATGTTTGATATGAGTCTGGAAGGAGAGTTTGCAGTCTAGCCAGACACCTAGTTACTTATAGATGTCCACATATTCAAGGTCGGAACCATCCAGGGTGGTGATGCTAGTCGGGCATGTGGGTGCAGGCAGCGATCGGTTGAAAAGCATGCATTTGGTTTTACTAGCGTTTAAGAGCAGTTGGAGGCCACGGAAGGAGTGTTGTATGGCATTGAAGCTTGTTTGGAGGTTAGATAGCACAGTGTCCAATGACGGGCCGAAAGTATATAGAATGGTGTCGGAAGAGAGAGGTGAAAGGTGAAAGGAAGAGAGCGCATAACGTAGATGTGAGAAGGAACTGCTATGAAACTGTGAACTGTCTTTACGCGTGATCAGGGACGTATTCATTCCACCAATTCTGTTGAAAAACGTTTCATAAACAGAAGCAAACTGAACAAAACGAGAATAAACATACCTGCATTTGTCCAATAGGAACTCTCGTTTACAACTGTTGGATTAATGATTACACTCACTATCAGCAGGCAAGAGTGTACAAGACGGTACTGAATGTCACTGTCTGTCCATGTATCACTGTCCGTCACATCAAATGTGTCTCTCGACCTGTGTGCACCTACGTTGTAAACTTTCATTCATAGGCTAGGTTGTAGCAACCTCATGATTTGAGTATCATGTACTAGACTAAACCTATCGCTGTTACATTTAACTGGGTGAATGGAATATGAATGACAGTCATTCAATATGCTGTAAAAGAAATAAGGCCATGCCCTCATCTGAAACGGCTCTGACCGCCACAAACGTAAGCCTACCTGTTGGGGCAATCAACCACCCGGGGTAATATGCCCTTTGCCTGTACTTCTCACAGAGACCACTTCATGTCATCATTTTTTAATAATGTGATCTGTCTCATCACAATGTTTTAAGTCACTCTAAAATCTTTTAGCCAGTTACCCTACAATTGACCCGTGTTGCATTTAGCCCCACTCTCCTCTATGCAACTCAGAGTTTAAAAGGGTGTAGTTCTGACACATTGTGGAGTTGAGAAAGTAGAAATAAAAAGCTGGCATCGCCCTCTTTGTAACAAAGGCCATTAAAACTGCTGTTTGCCCTGTGATTGCAAGAATTGTTGTGCATTGACTGCTTGTCAAAATGCAAGGTTCTCTCCCGATGGCATTCGAAACTTGAATGCAGCTGGAGAGGAATATTTTGCTTGCATAGAACACTCAACAAGCCAACTACGTAAATAGATAAAAAATTCTACTGTAGGGATGTCAGCTTTTTCTATTCATTACTTGTTTTGTTTGCAGAGGAAATGTACATGTGGACTGTTCTAGTATCTTCAAAATGTGCCTCTGCAGAAATATTTCTTCATGTTTTTTTGGCTGCAATGATTGCTGTGGCGCAGCGCCACGGTTAAATGACTGCAGCGGAAACACTGCTGTGAAGTTGTTCTGCTGTCTGGCGGTTCTGAGGGCTCTGAAAGAGAGAATTATCTTCGGTCATTGTCACGGCTGTGTATGTTCCCCCACATGCCGACACTGCTCTCAGGGAACTGCACTCTTAGAAAAAAAGGTTCCAAAAGAGTTATTCGGCTGTCGCCATAGCAGAACCCTTTTTTGGTTCCAGGTAGAACGCTTTTGGGTTCCATGTAGAACCCTCTGTGGAAAGGGTTCTACCCAAAACCAAAAAGGGTTCTTCAAAGGTTCTTCTATGGGGACAGCCGAAGAAGCATTTTATCTTCTAGGTAGCACCTTTTTTCTAAGAGTGTCCACTGGACTTTGTGTAAACTGGAAACCGCATGTTTATTTATTGTAGCTGGAGACGGATATCTGAGGATATAAAGGATATCTGAGGATATAAAGGATATCTGAGGATATAAAGGATATCTGAGGAAAACATTAGCAAAGTTTAATCAACTCATCTCCTGTGCCACTCTTGACCATTGATACTCCCCCTTCCAGGATGGCTACGAGGCCCTCCCATCCATTTAGCTCCTCCCCTCCTATAGGCAGAAACTTTAGGACTGTTGTGGTAAGGACTGTTCAATGTTGGTCTGACCAATTGGAATCTATGCTTCAAGATTGTTTTGATCACACAGACTGGGATGTGTTTCCCGGATTGCCTCTGAGAATAATATTGACTCACTGTATACACTGACTCAGTGACTGAGTTCATCAGAAAGTATATATGGGATGTTGTTCCCATTGTGACGTTTAGAACTTATCAAGAATGTGCGCAAAACTGAAGGCGCGAACCACCGCATTTAACCATGGCAAGGTGACTGGGAACATGGAAGTGTACAAACAAACCAGCTATGCCTTCCATAAGGCAATCAAACAGGAAAAACTACTGAACAAGGACAAAGTGGAGTCACAATTCAATGGCTCAAACACAATACATATATGGCAGTTTTTTTGGCAGAAATGCCTTCTGGAACCTTTGAAATTTCTTGTGCCTTGATAACAAATGTGTATGACTGTAAATACAAATGAAGTTGTTAAATTACGAGCCTAGTTGGTTTGTCACAGAAAAATACAGAAACTTGAATGGACTGGACATACCGAGAGATGAGTTTCGGAGTGCCGTGTAGCATCTTCTGTCTATAAAATGAGCTGCTCGTTGTGTGTAAATATCCGTTCCACTCCATTTTTTTCAAAGGATATAACATTAGCCATGGAGAACTGAAAATGCGTTGCTAATGCTCTCAATTACATTGGTGCCCTGAATATATCAGGCGCTATCGACAATGGTCAGTTGGAAAAAGTTGTGATGGACTACTTTCAGGAGGACGATCGTACCGTGCTGACTCTCTCTGACTCTGAAAATGAATCAGATGATGAGGAAATCCCTGATTTATGTAAATACATTTTCATTGAAGAAGACAGTGTAGAGTCTTCTGATGAAAGCGATGGGGAAAAAAGGCGTTCAATAGTATTATTGTCACGGAAGAAGTTGAGTTTTGAAATCAGTGGAATGTCTGGTAGAGGCTGAGTATGATAAGGAGATTAATACAATTCTGGCGTTTGATTACAAATGCAGAGGGAGTCGAAAAGAGAACACAGAAGGCTGTTGTATAAAACACCTATCACTGGATTACATCTTCAAACTAAGTGCAACCATGGCAACCGTGACAGAGAGAGAGAAAGATCTGATGATTTTTATGGCATTGCACACTGTCAGTGTTAACCAGAGTGACTTGACACAACGGGCCAAGCAAGCTGTCCAAACAAAACAGAAATGACACATGACATCTTATTTAATGAAAGGGGTTGCATTCGCCATGAAGCGTTCATCCAGGTTTCAGAAATGATACATTTCTAATTTTGTCAGAAAGTTGTTTTCATTGCAAGTTAAAGCTTACTGTTAGCTAGTTAGCTGATGTTAGGTGGCTCGCTAGCTAACATTATCGCTAAGTGTATGATCTGTGTACTAATATTATCTAACTAGCTAACATTAAACCTATTTGGTTCCCTATAGCTAGCTATGACAATCGGTTTGTATTGCTAATACTCTATGGATTGGGATTATGGTTCATTGTTTAGCTAGCTAACTACATGTCTAAACAAAAGATCCCAAGCAGTACCAGCACTTCAGGTGAATGTAATTTGCATTGCATTGTATGATGTTATTCTTCTTATCTAAGAAACAGCTTCTACCTCCAGGCCATCAGACTGTTAAATAGTCACCACCACCCAACCTCCAAAAAGTACCCTGCCTTGAACTTAGTCCCTGTTACTAGCTGGCTGCTACCCGGTACTCCACCCTGCACATTCGAGACTGCTGCCCTATATACATAGAGCCATTCAACACTGGTCACTTTAATAATGTTTACATACTGTTTTACCCACTTTATATATGTATATACTGTATTCTAGTCATGGCTCACCCTATATACAGTGGGGAGAACAAGTATTTGATACACTGCCGATTTTGCAGGTTTTCCTATTTACAAAGCATGTAGAGGTCTGTAATTCTTATCATAGGTACACTTCAACTGTGAGAGACGGAATCTAAAACAAAAATCCAGAAAATCACATTGTATGATTTTTAAGTAATTAATTAGCATTTTATTGCATGACATAAGTATTTGATCACCTACCAACCAGTAAGAATTCCGGCTAGTAGTTACAGGGGAGAGGAGGGGGGATGAATGAGCCAATTGTAAGCTGGGGATGATTAGGTGACCATGATGGTATGAAGGACAGCTTGGGAATTTAGCCAGGACAATAGGGCTAACACCCCTACTCTTACGATAAGTGCCATGGGCTCTTTTAATGACCTCAGCGAGTCAATATAACTACTGCTCTACACAACTTGTCTTATTCATATACTGTCCATACTGTCTATACACACCATAACAATACAAAACAATAGACACAAATTCAAGAAATAAATGAAGAAATATCAGAATGAACGATGTCAGAGTCTGCAATATAAATACATACAGTGCCTTCAGACAGTATTCACACCCCGTGACTGTCACATTCTGACCTTAGTTCCTTTGTTGTATCTTTTGTTTTAGTATGGTCAGGGCGTGAGTTGGGTGGGTCGTCTATGTTAGTTTGGCCTGGTATGGTTCTCAATCAGAGGCAGCTGTCAATCGTTGTCCCTGATTGAGAACCATATTTAGGTAGCCTGTTTTTCATTGTGTTTTGTGGGTGGTTGTTTTCAGTCTTTGTGTGTCTACACCAGACAGAACTGTTCCGGTTGTTTCTTTTTTGTTTTGTTATTCAGTGTTCAGTTTACTTTATTAAAAAGATGAACACGTACCACGCTACGCTTTGGTCCTCACCTTCTTCCACCGACGACAGCCATTACAGTGACTTATTCCACATTTTGTTGTGTTACTGCCCAAATTCAAAATGGATTAAATACAATTGTTTCTCACCCATCTACACACAATACCCAATCATGACAAAGTGAAAACATGTTTTTAAAAATGTTTGAACATTTATTAAAAATGAAATACAGAAATATCTCATTTACATAAGTATTTACACCCCACCCCCAAGTCAATACATTGTAGAAGCACCTTCGGCGGCGATTAGAGAGTCTATCTGGGTATGTCTCTAAGAGCCTTCCACATATGGCTTGCGCAACATTTGCCCATTGCGCTTTTCAAAATTCTTCAAGCTCTGTCAAATTGGTTGTTGATCATTGCTACGAAACCATTTGCAGGTCTTTCCATAGATTTTCAAGTAAATCTAATTCAAAACTGTAACTAGGCCGCTCAGGAACATTCACTGTCTTCTTGGTAAGCGAGTCCAGTGTAGATTTGACCTTGTGTTTTTGATTATTGTCCTGCTGAAAGGTTAATTCATCTCCTAGTGTCTGGTGGAAAGCAGACTGAACCATGTTTTCCTCTAGGATTTTGCCTGTGCTTAGCTTCATTCCATTTCTTCTTTATCCTGAAAAACTCCCCAGTCCTTAACAATTACAAGTATATCCATAACATGATACAGCCACCACTATGCTTGAAAATATGGAGAGTGGTACTCAGTAATGTGTTGTATTGGATTTGCCCCAAACATAACACTTTGTATTCAGTATTACGTCAGTGCCTTATTGCAAACAGGATGCATGTTTTGGAATATTTAATATTCTGTACAGGTACAGGCATCCTTTTCACTCTGTCAATTAAGTTAGTATTGTGGAGCAACTACAATGTCGTTGATCTGGCAACTGAGTTAGGAAGGAGGCCTGTATCTTTATAGTGACTGGGTGTATTGATACAATGTCTGCTTTTCTATTTTGTTATTTTACCCATCTACCAATAGGTGCCCTTCTTTGCAAGGCATTGGAAATTCTCCCTGGTCTTTGTGTTTGAATCTGTGTTTATAAATCACTGCTAAACTGAGGGACCTCATAGATAATTCTATGTTTGGGGAACAGAGATGATGTAGTCATTTAAAAAAATCATGTTATACACTGTTATTGCACTATTATTAACTTGTTATGTCATTAGTTAAGCCCAGTTGTACTCCTGAACTTATTTCGGCTTGGAGTTCTTATTGACACGAGACATTTCAGATTGTAGTTTTTTTATTCATTTGTAAAAAAAAATATATATATATTATATATATAGTGCCACTTTATGGGATGTTGTGTGTAGGCCAGTGACAAAAAATATAGATATTTTAAATTAATTCAGTAACACAACAAAATGTGGAATAGGTCAAGGGGTGTGAATACTTTCTGAAAGCACTGTATATTTTTATATTGCAGACTCTGACATCGTTCACTCTGATATTTCTTCATTTCCTTCTTGAATTTGTGACTATAGTTTTGTAATGTTAGTTATTACTGCACTGTCGGAGCTAGAAACATCATTACAACGGCAAAATATTCTTCATACGAGACCAATAACAACTTCCTGGGCAGGGAGAGGGGGACAGGGAGAGAGAAGGGACAAACAACTTGATGATGAGGGCATTCAAGATCATTTGGATTATCCTTGTCACTGTGGTGATTACTTATCTTCCAATGATAGTGGTAATACCGATGCAAGATTACATAGAGATCACCCTTGCCTTTACCATCTGTTTCTTCATTGTAGTTGTGACTGGGTTTGTGCAGCCCCTCCTCTACCTTCATAGGTCTGGGGAACTGCCATGTTTTCCCTGAGGAAAAGGTTTCATGATCTGTATCTCGGGTAAAATGCAGTAATTGACCATTTATGAACAGTGTATCTCATGAACAGTTATTTTGATAGTTTAGAACTAAATAGAGTGTTTACCTGCTTTCCTCGTGATACTTCATACTGAATAAATGTGTCCTCTGAACTCCACATGGGTCTCCCTCTGTGACGGTGTCAGTGTTTGCTAGGAGTGGTGGGTAGGAGTCAGGCGCAGAGAGCAGAGGGTTCGGTGACGGTCACGCCAAATACAGGGCGCATAACACTGACCAGCCCAAAACACAGGACAAACAGTCAGGAGAAAACAAAACGAAAACCCATCCACAACCAACAGGGTAACAAATAATCCCGCACAAACCTAAGCGGGCCTAACAGGTTTAAGTAGACAAAAATCAAGAAACACAGAAAGGAACAGGTGCAACTAATAAGACTAAACTAACAGAAAAGGACAAAGGGATCGGTGGCGGCTAGTAGACCGGCGACGACGACTGCCGAGCGCCGCCCGAGCAGGCAGGGGAGCCACCTTCAGAGGGAGTCGTGACAAACGGAACATTTCATTTTGAAGTAACTTACAAAGTATTTCTTTAAAATGTTAAGTACTTCCGGCATGACTATTAGAGAAAATGTGAAATATTAAGGGCAGAAAATATAGGATTATCATCAATGTCCAGCTGCAGAGAATTATGTAGTGAATTCTGGTAGTGCGCCGCATTCCGAGTGTTATGGAAGAAGCCATTCACTATGAATGAGAAAAGGGGATACGAAGGAGGGATGGAGGCATAAAGGGAGCGGGGGATGAGAATCTGCCCGGGGCACATCGATTAAACAGGGGGAATGAAGGCAGCGAAATCTCAGGTCTGACACAGCAGGGACAGGCCTGAGGCAAAACAGGTCTCTCTCTCTCGCTGTGTGTGTGCGTGTGTGTTGGTGTTTATGTGTATGTATGCCTGTGCGTGAGACTGTGTGTGATTTATGCCTACACCCATGCATGTGTGTGTGTCTCTGGAGGCAGGTCTCTACTGACCATTGGGCTGTCAGGAGCATTTAGCCTGGATCCAGTGCTGGGTCTCCCCAATGACTCCTCTCTGACTCAGAGAGACAGACGGCCGCCCCAAATCAGGGCCTGCAGCCAACACCTCTGGGCTGTGTCTCAAACAGCACTCTATTCACTATACTGTATAGTGCACTACTGTTGACCAGACCCCATTCCCTATATAGTGGTTTACCTTTGGCCAGGGTCCACATACTCTGGTTAAAAGTAGTGCACAATATAGGGAATATTGTGACATTTCCGATGCAGAACTGGGCCAACTGGGAGAGACGCTCAACAGCCACACCACACAGCCCTCTGACTAAGAATTAGCAGCTAGACTGTATATCAGCCATATAAAGCAATGGCATAGTGGCTAATAGGAAAATGTGTGGTTATGAAAAAGACAAGGAGACCAGTTGGAAGAGAAGAAGGACTTAAGGAAGGAGGGAGAAATGAGGAAGAAGTCAAAGAAGGGGAAAAGGAGGGGAGGAAACAATAATCGATTTATTTGAATAAGAACGCAAGCAAGGAAAAGAACTGCAGCATTTGAAGGCACTGTAGTATAACTTGAATTAGATGGAGCCTGTCTCCATCAGCACCAAGCCCTGCTCCCAACCAGGGGAAACACAGGCTGCTTTAGAGAAACGCAGGGCGTAATCTACTTTCTCTTCCCCCTGAAGCATAACAAAGAGCGAGAGAAGACTGTTTGTGATGCTAATTCTCTATGAATAAAAATGCACACAGATTCAGAAATGCTTTTTATAGAGAGAGAAAGAGATATATAGAGATAGAGAGTGATATATATATATATGAGAGAGAGAGAATAAAATGTTCCAGGAATCTGGAGCTAATCTGTTACATTACTATAGTAGTGGTAATGTGGATGTTCACGAGGCTGATGATGAAATATGAATGGGACTAAATGGGACCTGAACATACAGTGAGTGTACAAAACATTAGGAATACCTTCCTAATATTGAGTTGCACCCCCCTTTGCCATCAGAACAGACTCAATTAGTCAGGGCATGGACTCTTCAAGGTGTCAAAATGGATGCTGGCCTATGTTGACTCCAATGCTTCCCCCAGGTGTGTCAAGTTAGCTGGATGTCCTTTGGGTGGTGGACCATTCTTGATACACATGGGAAACTGGTGATCGTGAAAAACCTAGGTGAGTTCTGGACACAAACCAGTGCGCTTGACACCTTCTACCATACCTCGTTCAAAGGCACTTACATTTTTTGTCTTGCCCATTCACCCTCTGAATGACACACATACACAATCAATGTCTCAAAAAGTAAAAAAAAACCTTCTTTAACCCGTCTCCTCCCCTTCATCTACAGTGATTGAAGTGGATTTAACAAGTGACATCAGTAAGGGATCATAGCTTTCTTCTGGATTCACCTGGTCAGTCTATGTCATTTACCTGGTCAGTCTGTCATAGAAAGAGCAGCTGTTCACAATGTTTTGTACACTCAGTGTACAATCTCACACATATTGAATCATTACCTGCTGACAGGGAACTAATTCTCTGCCAGTGTGATTAGCCTATCCACGTGATGCAAAGTTCGGTGAAACTGACTCCGCTTATACATACTAGGGGGCAAACAGCTTACTGTCACCAATCTTAAATCCCTGGATATTCTTCTGTTCTTTTCCTCCTACTCTCTCTTTTTCTCTCTTCTATGCCTCCCCAAACAGAAGATATATATATATATATATATATATATATATATATATATATATATATATATGTATATATATATATATATATATATATATATATATATATATATATACACACACATTAAATATGTATATATTAGCAATTGAGGCCTCAGAGAAATCGTCATTTGCAATCCTATCAAAACACTATCAAGAAATCTTTGTTCGGCGGAGGCTTGTGTCCCCGAGGACGCCGTTAGGAAAGATGACAAATGTGCCTGAACAGAAAAATCTGCGGAAAAATGAGATTTAAATCTAATTTGAGTAACCTAGATCTGAGATGATATACTGGGGGGATCACAGGGTGATGGCACAATCAGTCAGCACCGGAGAGGAGGAGAAGAGAGAGAGAACAGGGAGAGAACAAAGACGAGGGTGAGCAGAGTACAGGAGGGAAGAGACGAGAGTAGCAGAGAGGAGATGAAGTGCGGAGGAGGAAGAGGGGTCGAAGATGAGAAGGGAGGGGAGCCGAGAGGTGAGAAGGATGAGGGAGAAAATGAGAAGAGTCGAGGGTGGTGAAGGAGAGGGACAGACTGTGTATAGGAGCTCTGAAGATGAAAGAGGTTTCCTTGGCGCTCACCCTATTAATGTTCAACAAAACACAGGAGCAGGAGAGAAGATCGGCACCCGACGTCTTTCAACTATCTTCGTCACGCAGCGAGGCAAGAGAAAGAGAGAGGAAAGCCATGTATGAATTATTTACTCAAGGCAAACATTTGTTTATCTTTCCTGACATGATGTGTTGCTTAATGGTTCCAGTCCCTCAGAATAGGCCGGTTTTCATGGAGACCCAACTGAGACGTCCAATTAGAGACTGTGATTCTCTTTGAGAAACCTCTTTGAAAGAGAGTCTTTTGTGGCTCTGTCTTTCAAACCAACAGAAACAAGTGTTCTCTGGCTGATCTAAGGAGGGCTCAGCCTGCATAATTGCCTGACATTGAGAAAACGAGAGAATGAGAGAGAGAGAGAGAGAGAGAGAGAGAGAGAGACAGAGGCAGGCTACAAAAAAATGCCTGCTGGTAGTCTGAAGCACAACTAACTGTCAATTAGGACGATAGTTATTGTTTCACAGAAACAGGCCACTCACCATATGCCCTTATCAGTTGCATCATCCATTTTTTGTCCTACTGAGCTAGATTTCAGGCCAGTTTCCTACTTCTCAAAGCTCCAAACTTAACACAGCGCTTCAAAGTCAACTAACTCTAAATGCTTACATGCATTCTGATCTCACTGGTCTGTAACGCTGAAATTCAGATTCAGGGAAACTTATGAAATCAAATTACAATAAGCCCGGCATCACATCAGAGCCAGCGGGAAAAGTTCAATAAAGATCATTTGGACATTCCAAACTTCTCCCAACTACACTTATACACAGCGTCCAGCCTATATCGACCCGTGAGGAAAGCAACCCTTGGTCTCGTCATTAGAATAGAACCGGAGCACTCAATGAGTTCTGCTTAGCCTGTTACCTAGCATTACACCTGCTTGGGGCTGTTTAGAAGTTGCTTTATTGACTCTAATTCGTTACCCCTACCTCTCAGTCGGTCTAATGGTCTTTAATCGGATTAAGAACATTATCTATGTCATAGTCTACAGTCCGACCGTAAGTAAATACCATAGTAATGAAGCTCCTCTCCTCTTTCCTCATCCTCCTGTTTGTTGCGTCGATACAGTTAGCATTGATCCCACTTGCAGTAAGTACAGAGGTTCTTATAGTAGATTGAGTTGTTGCACATCTAACTGACAGATATCTATGCTCACATATTTGCCTCGGTTAGTCATAGACCTTGATGATATCTGCTGATAATGTAAAGATTCAGTATGAATGAGTGAACACAAACAGTGGGGAAAACGAGCTAGTTTCTTTGATCAATAACAACCGGTAACCGTAGACTGTCTCCAAGAATCACAGGTTCAAAGAGAATCTTTCAAATAAGATGTGATGAACTTAAAAAGCTTCCCCCTAAGAAGACAATCAAATCCGTTTCTAGAGGTCAAAAAACAATCGGACCAGAAGTTTTCTGGGACACGGTTCAACACCTCAGAGTTCCTTTAGTTCCTCGGTGATGATTCCTTGTTCATCTAATTTATTTAGAACCTGTGCTTGGTTCTGCTCTTAATCCGGGGCAGCAGGTAGCCTAGCGGTTAAGGGCGTTGTGTCAGTAGCATAAAGGTTTCTGGTTCCAATCCCATAACCAACAAGGGGACAAATCTGCCGATGTGCCATTGAGCAAGGCTCTTAAGGTAGGTTGCTCCTGTAAATGGCTTTTGGTAAGAGCATCTGCTAAATGACTAAAATGTCACATCCAGTGGGTAGGATATAATCCCACTAGAAATGAGTAGGTGTGCGATCAGATAACGGGACTGCAAATTGGGAAAGATATGCAGTGTTAGCAAGTGGAATGTTTCATATCCAAACTTCAGAAGCTGATCAAAGTAGGTTAATTGAAAATGACTTTATGTTTTCTCTTCTCCCCTGCTGTACCACTGTAAAGCTGCTGTGGTGCTTGAAAAGAAGATGGTAGATCTACATGTATAGCATCAGCCTGTTAGATAAGTGTGTGTTAGAACAGGGTGTTCGGAAGAGATAGCTGTATAGGTTAGAACAGGGTGTTAGGAAGAGAGATGTATAGGTTAGAACAGGGTGTTAGGAAGAGATAGCTGTATAGGTTAGAACAGGGTGTTCGGAAGAGAGATGTATAGGTTAGAACAGGGTGTTAGGAAGAGAGATGTATATGTTAGAACAGAGTGTTAGGAAGAGAGCTGTATAGGTTAGAATAGAGTGTTAGGAAGAGAGCTGTATAGGTTAGAACAGGGTGTTAGGAAGAGAGCTGTATAGGTTAGAACAGGGTGTTAGGAAGAGAGCTGTATAGTGTTAGGAAGGAAGAGAGCTGTATAGGTTAGAACAGAGTGTTAGGAAGAGAGATGTATAGGTTAGAACAGGGTGTTAGGAAGAGAGCTGTATAGGTTAGAACAGGGTGTTAGGAAGAAGAGATGTATAGGTTAGAACAGGGTGTTAGGAAGAGAGCTGTATAGGGAACAGGGTGTTTAGAACAGAGGTTAGGTGTTAGAACAGGGTGTTAGGAAGAGAGCTGTATAGGTTAGAACAGGGTGTTAGGAAGAGAGCTGTATAGGTTAGAACAGAGTGTTAGGAAGAGAGCTGTATAGGTTAGAACAGGGTGTTAGGAAGAGAGCTGTATAGGTTAGAACAGAGTGTTAGGAAGAGAGCTGTATAGGTTAGAACAGAGTGTTAGGAAGAGAGATGTATAGGTTAGAACAGGGTGTTAGGAAGAGATAGCTGTATAGGTTAGAACAGGGTGTTAGGAAGAGAGATGTATAGGTTATAACAGAGTGTTAGGGAAGAGAGCTGTATAGGTTAGAACAGGGTGTTAGGAAGAACAGGAGTGTTAGGAAGAGAGATGTATAGGTTAGAACAGAGTGTTAGGAAGAGAGCTGTATAGGTTAGAACAGAGTGTTAGGAAGAGAGCTGTATAGGTTAGAACAGGGTGTTAGGAAGAGAGCTGTATAGGTTAGAACAGAGTGTTAGGAAGAGACTGTATAGGTTAGAACAGAGTGTTAGGAAGAGAGATGTATAGGTTAGAACAGGGTGTTAGGAAGAGATAGCTGTATAGGTTAGAACAGGAGAGATGTTAGGTTATAACAGAGTTAGGAAGAGAGATGTATAGGTTAGAAACAGGGTGTTAGGAAGGTTAGCTGTATAGGTTAGAACAGGTGTTAGGAAGAGAGGTATAGGTTAGAACAGAGTGTTAGGAAGAGAGCTGTATAGGTTAGAACAGAGTGTTAGGAAGAGATGTATAGGTTAGAACAGGGTGTTAGGAAGAGAGCTGTATAGGTTAGAACAGGGTGTTAGGAAGAGAGCTGTATAGGTTAGAACAGAGTGTTAGGAAGAGACTGTATAGGTTAGAACAGAGTGTTAGGAAGAGAGCTGTATAGGTTAGAACAGAGTGTTAGATGTATAGGTTAGAACAGGGTGTTAGGAAGAGAGATGTATAGGTTAGTACAGGATGTTAGGTAGAGAGCTGTATAGGTTAGAACAGGATGTTAGAAGAGAGCTGTATAGGTTAGAACAGGGTGTTAGGAAGAGAGCTGTATAGGTTAGAACAGAGTGTTAGGAAGAGAGCTGTATAGGTTAGAACAGAGTGTTAGGAAAGAGAGCTGTATAGGTTAGAACATAGTGTTAGGAAGAACATAACAGAGTGTTAGGAAGAGAGATGTATAGGTTAGAACAGGGTGTTAGGAAGAGAGATGTATAGGTTAGAACAGGTGTTAGGAAGAGAGAGCTGTATAGGTTAGAACAAAGTGTTAGGAAGAGAGCTGTATAGGTTAGACAGAGTGTTAGGAAGAGATCGCTGTATAGGTTAGAACAGGGTGTTAGGAAGAGAGCTGTATAGGTTAGAACAGAGTGTTAGGAAGAGAGCTGTATAGGTTAGAACAGAGTGTTAGGAAGAGAGATGTATAGGTTAGAACAGGGTGTTAGGAAGAGAGATGTATATGTTAGAACAGGGTGTTAGGAAGAGAGCTGTATAGGTTAGAACAGGGTGTTAGGAAGAGAGATGTATAGGTTAGAACAGGGTGTTAGGAAGAGATAGCTGTATAGGTTAGAACAGGGTGTTAGTAAGAGAGACGTTTAGGTTAGAACAGGGTGTTAGGAAGAGAGATGCATAGGTTTGTACAGGATGTTAGGTAGAGAGCTGTATAGGTTAGAACAGGATGTTAGAAAGAGAGCTGTATAGGTTAGAACTGGGTGTTAGGAAGAGAGCTGTATAGGTTAGACAGAGTGTTAGGAAGAGAGATGTATAGGTTAGAACAGGGTGTTAGGAAGAGATAGCTGTATAGGTTAGAACAGGGTGTTAGGAAGAGAGATGTATAGGTTATAACAGAGTGTTAGGAAGAGAGATGTATAGGTTAGAACAGGGTGTTCGGAAGAGATAGCTGTATAGGTTAGAACAGGGTGTTAGGAAGAGAGATGTATAGGTTATAACAGAGTGTTAGGAAGAGAGATGTATAGGTTAGAACAGGGTGTTCGGAAGAGAGATGTATAGGTTAGAACAGGGTGTTAGGAAGAGAGCTGTATAGGTTAGAACAGAGTGTTAGGAAGAGAGATGTATAGGTTAGAACAAAGTGTTAGGAAGAGAGCTGTATAGGTTAGACAGAGTGTTAGGAAGAGATCGCTGTATAGGTTAGAACAGGGTGTTAGGAAGAGAGCTGTATAGGTTAGAACAGAGTGTTAGGAAGAGAGCTGTATAGGTTAGAACAGAGTGTTAGGAAGAGAGATGTATAGGTTAGAACAGGGTGTTAGTAAGAGATAGCTGTATAGGTTAGAACAGGGTGTTAGGAAGAGAGCTGTATAGGTTAGAACAGAGTGTTAGGAAGAGAGCTGTATAGGTTAGAACAGGGTGTTAGGAAGAGAGATGTATAGGTTATAACAGAGTGTTAGGAAGAGAGATGTATAGGTTAGAACAGAGTGTTAGGAAGAGATAGCTGTATAGGTTAGAACAGGGTGTTAGGAAGAGATAGCTGTATAGGTTAGAACAGGGTGTTAGGAAGAGAGATGTATAGGTTATAACAGAGTGTTAGGAAAGAGATGTATAGGTTAGAACAGGGTGTTCGGAAGAGAGATGTATAGGTTAGAACAGGGTGTTAGGAAGAGAGCTGTATAGGTTAGAACAGAGTGTTAGGAAGAGAGATGTATAGGTTAGAACAAAGTGTTAGGAAGAGAGCTGTATAGGTTAGACAGAGTGTTAGGAAGAGATCGCTGTATAGGTTAGAACAGGGTGTTAGGAAGAGAGCTGTATAGGTTAGAACAGAGTGTTAGGAAGAGAGCTGTATAGGTTAGAACAGAGTGTTAGGAAGAGAGATGTATAGGTTAGAACAGGGTGTTAGGAAGAGATAGCTGTATAGGTTAGAACAGGGTGTTAGTAAGAGAGATGTATAGGTTATAACAGAGTGTTAGGAAGAGAGATGTATAGGTTAGAACAGGGTGTTAGGAAGAGAGATGTATAGGTTAGTACAGGATGTTAGGTAGAGAGCTGTATAGGTTAGAACAGGATGTTAGAAAGAGAGCTGTATAGGTTAGACAGAGTGTTAGGAAGAGAGCTGTATAGGTTAGAATAGAGTGTTAGAAAGAGAGATGTATAGGTTAGAACAGGGTGTTCGGAAGAGAGATGTATAGGTTAGTACAGGATGTTAGGTAGAGAGCTGTATAGGTTAGAACAGGAGTGTTAGGAAGAGAGCTGTATAGGTTAGAACAACAGAGCTGTATAGGTTAGAACAGAGTGTTAGAAAGAGATGTATAGGTTAGAACAGGGTGTTAGGAAGAGAGATGTATAGGTTTACAGGATGTTAGAAGCTGTAGGTTAGAACAGGATGTTAGAAAGAGAGCTGTATAGGTTAGAACTAGTGTTAGGAAGAGAGCTGTATAGGTTAGAACAGAGTGTTAGGAAAGAGCTGTATAGGTTAGAACAGAGTGTTAGGAAGAGAGCTGTATAGGTTAGAACAGGGTGTTAGGAAAGAGATGTATAGGTTAGAACAGGGTGTTAGGAAGAGAGAGCTGTATAGGTTAGAACAGGGTGTTAGGAAAGAGAGCTGTATAGGTTAGAACAGGGTGTTAGGAAGAGAGCTGTATAGGTTAGAACAGGGTGTTAGGAAGAGAGCTGTATAGGT
Source organism: Oncorhynchus tshawytscha (assembly GCF_018296145.1). Taxonomy (NCBI): domain Eukaryota; kingdom Metazoa; phylum Chordata; class Actinopteri; order Salmoniformes; family Salmonidae; genus Oncorhynchus; species Oncorhynchus tshawytscha. The sequence continues at coordinate 59,218,124 of NC_056436.1, read as the reverse complement.
TAGAACAGAGGTGTTAGGAAGAGAGCTGTATAGGTTAGAACAGAGTGTTAGGAAGAGAGCTGTATAGGTTAGAACAGGGTGTTAGGAAGAGAGCTGTATAGGTTAGAACAGGGTGTTAGGAAGAGAGCTGTATAGGTTAGAACAGGGTGTTAGGAAGAGATGTATAGGTTAGAACAGGGTGTTAGGAAGAGAGCTGTATAGGTTAGAACAGGGTGTTAGGAAGAGAGATGTATAGGTTAGAACAGAGTGTTAGGAAGAGAGCTGTATAGGTTAGAACAGGGTGTTAGGAAGAGAGATGTATAGGTTAGAACAGGATGTTAGGAAGAGATGTATAGGTTAGAACAGGTGTTAGGAAAGATAGCTGTATAGGTTAGAACAGGGTGTTAGTAAAGAGATGTATAGGTTATAACAGAGTGTTAGGAAGAGAGACGTATAGGTTAGAACAGGGTGTTAGGAAGAGAGATGTATAGGTTAGAACAGGATGTTAGGAAGAGAGCTGTATAGGTTAGAACAGGTGTTAGGAAGAGAGCTGTATAGGTTAGAACTGGGTGTTAGGAAGAAGCTGTATAGGTTAGAACAGAGTGTTAGGAAGAGAGATGTATAGGTTAGAACAGGGTGTTAGGAAGAGAGCTGTATAGGTTAGAACAGGGTGTTAGGAAGAGAGATGTATAGGTTATAACAGAGTGTTAGGAAGAGAGATGTATAGGTTAGAACAGGGTGTTCGGAAGAGAGATGTATAGGTTAGAACAGGGTGTTAGGAAGAGAGCTGTATAGGTTAGAACAGAGTGTTAGGAAGAGAGATGTATAGGTTAGAACAAAGTGTTAGGAAGAGAGCTGTATAGGTTAGAACAGAGTGTTAGGAAGAGAGATGTATAGGTTAGAACAGGGTGTTAGGAAGAGAGCTGTATAGGTTAGAACAGAGTGTTAGGAAGAGAGCTGTATAGGTTAGAACAGAGTGTTAGGAAGAGAGATGTATAGGTTAGAACAGGGTGTTAGGAAAGAGAGCTGTATAGGTTAGAACAGGGTGTTAGGAAGAGAGCTGTATAGGTTAGAACAGAGTGTTAGGAAGAGAGCTGTATAGGTTAGAACACAGTGTTAGGAAGAGAGCTGTATAGGTTAGAAGGAAGAGAGTGTTAGGTTAGAACAGAGTGTTAGGAAGAGAGATGTATAGGTTAGAACAGGGTGTTAGGAAGAGATAGCTGTATAGGTTAGAACAGGGTGTTAGGAAGAGAGATGTATAGGTTACTGATGTATAGGTTAGAACAGGGTGTTAGGAAGAGAGATGTATAGGTTAGAACAGGGTGTTAGGAAGAGAGCTGTATAGGTTAGAACAGAGTGTTAGGAAGAGAGCTGTATAGGTTAGAACAAAGTGTTAGGAAGAGAGCTGTATAGGTTAGAACAGAGTGTTGTTATAGGTTAGAACAGGGTGTTAGGAAGAGAGCTGTATAGGTTAGAACAGAGTGTTAGGAAGAGAGCTGTATAGGTTAGAACAGAGTGTTAGGAAGAGAGATGTATAGGTTAGAACAGGGTGTTAGGAAGAGATAGCTGTATAGGTTAGAACAGGGTGTTAGGAAGAGAGATGTATAGGTTATAACAGAGTGTTAGGAAGAGAGATGTATAGGTTAGAACAGGGTGTTAGGAAGAGAGATGTATAGGTTAGAACAGGATGTTAGGAAGAGAGCTGTATAGGTTAGAACAGGATGTTAGAAAAAGAGCTGTATAGGTTAGAACAGAGTGTTAGGAAGAGAGCTGTATAGGTTAGAACAGAGTGTTAGGAAGAGAGATGTATAGGTTAGAACAGGGTGTTAGTAAGAGATAGCTGTATAGGTTAGAACAGGGTGTTAGGAAGAGAGCTGTATAGGTTAGAACAGAGTGTTAGGAAGAGAGATGTATAGGTTAGAACAGAGTGTTAGGAAGAGAGCTGTATAGGTTAGACAGAGTGTTAGGAAGAGAGCTGTATAGGTTAGAATAGAGTGTTAGAAAGAGAGATGTATAGGTTAGAACAGGGTGTTCGGAAGAGAGATGTATAGGTTAGTACAGGATGTTAGGTAGAGAGCTGTATAGGTTAGAACAGGATGTTAGAAAGAGAGCTGTATAGGTTAGAACTGGGTGTTAGGAAGAGAGCTGTATAGGTTAGAACAGAGTGTTAGGAAGAGAGCTGTATAGGTTAGACAGAGTGTTAGGAAGAGAGCTGTATAGGTTAGAACAGAGTGTTAGGAAGAGAGATGTATAGGTTAGAACAGGGTGTTAGGAAGAGATAGCTGTATAGGTTAGAACAGGGTGTTAGGAAGAGAGATGTATAGGTTAGAACAGGGTGTTAGGAAGAGAGCTGTATAGGTTAGAACAGGGTGTTAGGAAGAGAGATGTATAGGTTATAACAGAGTGTTAGGAAGAGAGATGTATAGGTTAGAACAGGGTGTTCGGAAGAGATAGCTGTATAGGTTAGAACAGGGTGTTAGGAAGAGAGATGTATAGGTTATAACAGAGTGTTAGGAAGAGAGATGTATAGGTTAGAACAGGGTGTTCGGAAGAGAGATGTATAGGTTAGAACAGGGTGTTAGGAAGAGAGCTGTATAGGTTAGAACAGAGTGTTAGGAAAGAGATGTATAGGTTAGAACAAAGTGTTAGGAAGAGAGCTGTATAGGTTAGACAGAGTGTTAGGAAGAGATCGCTGTATAGGTTAGAACAGGGTGTTAGGAAGAGAGCTGTATAGGTTAGAACAGAGTGTTAGGAAGAGAGCTGTATAGGTTAGAACAGAGTGTTAGGAAGAGAAGTATAGGTTAGAACAGAGTGTTAGGAAGAGAGATGTATAGGTTAGAACAGGGTGTTAGTAAGAGATAGCTGTATAGGTTAGAACAGGGTGTTAGGAAGAGAGCTGTATAGGTTAGAACAGAGTGTTAGGAAGAGAGCTGTATAGGTTAGAACAGGGTGTTAGGAAGAGAGATGTATAGGTTATAACAGAGTGTTAGGAAGAGAGATGTATAGGTTAGAACAGGGTGTTAGGAAGAGATAGCTGTATAGGTTAGAACAGGGTGTTAGGAAGAGAGATGTATAGGTTATAACAGAGTGTTAGGAAGAGAGATGTATAGGTTAGAACAGGGTGTTCGGAAGAGAGATGTATAGGTTAGAACAGGGTGTTAGGAAGAGAGCTGTATAGGTTAGAACAGAGTGTTAGGAAGAGAGATGTATAGGTTAGAACAAAGTGTTAGGAAGAGAGCTGTATAGGTTAGACAGAGTGTTAGGAAGAGAGCTGTATAGGTTAGAACAGGGTGTTAGGAAGAGAGCTGTATAGGTTAGAACAGAGTGTTAGGAAGAGAGCTGTATAGGTTAGAACAGAGTGTTAGGAAAGAGATGTATAGGTTAGAACAGGGTGTTAGGAAGAGATAGCTGTATAGGTTAGAACAGGGTGTTAGGAAGAGAGATGTATAGGTTAGAACAGAGTGTTAGGAAGAGAGATGTATAGGTTAGAACAGGGTGTTAGGAAGAGAGATGTATAGGTTAGTACAGGATGTTAGGTAGAGAGCTGTATAGGTTAGAACAGGATGTTAGAAAGAGAGCTGTATAGGTTAGAACAGAGTGTTAGGAAGAGAGCTGTATAGGTTAGAACAGAGTGTTAGGAAGAGAGATGTATAGGTTAGAACAGGGTGTTAGTAAGAGATAGCTGTATAGGTTAGAACAGGGTGTTAGGAAGAGAGCTGTATAGGTTAGAACAGAGTGTTAGGAAGAGAGCTGTATAGGTTAGAACAGAGTGTTAGGAAGAGAGCTGTATAGGTTAGAACAGAGTGTTAGGAAGAGAGATGTATAGTTCAGAACAGGGTGTTAGGAAGAGAGCTGTATAGGTTAGAACAGAGTGTTAGAAAGAGAGCTGTACAGGTTAGAACAGGGTGTTAGGAAGAGATAGCTGTATAGGTTAGAACAAAGTGTTAGGAAGAGAGCTGTATAGGTTAGACAGAGTGTTAGGAAGAGATCGCTGTATAGGTTAGACAGAGTGTTAGGAAGAGAGCTGTATAGGTTAGAACAGGGTGTTAGGAAGAGAGATGTATAGGTTAGAACAGGGTGTTAGGAAGAGATAGCTGTATAGGTTAGAACAGGGTGTTAGGAAGAGAGATGTATATGTTAGAACAGGGTGTTAGGAAGAGAGCTGTATAGGTTAGAACAGGATGTTAGAAAGAGAGCTGTATAGGTTAGAACTGGGTGTTAGGAAGAGAGCTGTATAGGTTAGAACAGAGTGTTAGGAAGAGAGCTGTATAGGTTAGACAGAGTGTTAGGAAAGAGATGTATGTTAGAACAGGGTGTTAGGAAGAGAGCTGTATAGGTTAGAACAGGGTGTTAGGAAGAGAGATGTATAGGTTAGAACAGGGTGTTAGGAAGAGAGCTGTATAGGTTAGAACAGGGTGTTAGGAAGAGAGATGTATAGGTTATAACAGAGTGTTAGGAAGAGAATGTATAGGTTAGAACAGGGTGTTAGGAAGAGAGATGTATAGGTTGAACAGGATGTTAGGAAGAGAGCTGTATAGGTTAGAACAGGATGTTAGAAAGAGAGCTGTATAGGTTAGAACAGGGTGTTAGGAAGAGAGCTGTATAGGTTAGAACAGAGTGTTAGGAAGAGAGATGTATAGGTTAGAACAGGGTGTTAGGAAGAGATAGCTGTATAGGTTAGAACAGGGTGTTAGGAAGAGAGATGTATAGGTTATAACAGGTGTTAGGAAGAGAGATGTATAGGTTAGAACAGGGTGTTAGGAAGAGATAGCTGTATAGGTTAGAACAGGGTGTTAGTAAGAGAGATGTATAGGTTATAACAGAGTGTTAGGAAGAGAGATGTATAGGTTAGAACAGGGTGTTAGGAAGAGAGATGTATAGGTTAGTACAGGATGTTAGGAAGAGAGCTGTATAGGTTAGAACAGAGTGTTAGGAAGAGAGATGTATAGGTTAGAACAAAGTGTTAGGAAGAGAGCTGTATAGGTTAGACAGAGTGTTAGGAAGAGATCGCTGTATAGGTTAGAACAGGGTGTTAGGAAGAGAGCTGTATAGGTTAGAACAAGTGTTAGGAAGAGAGCTGTATAGGTTAGAACAGAGTGTTAGGAAGAGAGATGTATAGGTTAGAACAGGGTGTTAGGAAGAGATAGCTGTATAGGTTAGAACAGGGTGTTAGGAAAGAGATGTATAGGTTATAACAGAGTGTTAGGAAGAGAGATTATAGGTTAGAACAGGGTGTTCGGAAGAGAGATGTATAGGTTAGAACAGGGTGTTAGGAAGAGAGCTGTATAGGTTAGAACAGAGTGTTAGGAAGAGAGATGTATAGGTTAGAACAAAGTGTTAGGAAGAGAGCTGTATAGGTTAGAACAGAGTGTTAGGAAGAGAGCTGTATAGGTTAGAACAGGGTGTTAGGAAGAGAGCTGTATAGGTTAGAACAGAGTGTTAGGAAGAGAGCTGTATAGGTTAGAACAGAGTGTTAGGAAGAGAGATGTATAGGTTAGAACAGGGTGTTAGGAAGAGATAGCTGTATAGGTTAGAACAGGGTGTTAGGAAAGAGCTGTATAGGTTAGAACAGAGTGTTAGGAAGAGAGCTGTATAGGTTAGAACACAGTGTTAGGAAGAGAGCTGTATAGGTTAGAACAGAGTGTTAGGAAGAGAGCTGTATAGGTTAGAACAGAGTGTTAGGAAGAGAGATGTATAGGTTAGAACAAAGTGTTAGGAAGAGAGCTGTATAGGTTAGACAGAGTGTTAGGAAGAGAGAGCTGTATAGGTTAGAACAGGGTGTTAGGAAGAAGCTGTATAGGTTAGAACAGAGTGTTAGGAAGAGAGCTGTATAGGTTAGAACAGAGTGTTAGGAAGAGAGATGTATAGGTTAGAACAGGGTGTTAGGAAGAGATAGCTGTATAGGTTAGAACAGGGTGTTAGGAAGAGAGATGTATAGGTTATAACAGAGTGTTAGGAAGAGAGATGTATAGGTTAGAACAGGGTGTTAGGAAGAGAGATGTATAGGTTAGTACAGGATGTTAGGTAGAGAGCTGTATAGGTTAGAACAGGATGTTAGAAAGAGAGCTGTATAGGTTAGAACAGAGTGTTAGGAAGAGAGCTGTATAGGTTAGAACAGAGTGTTAGGAAGAGAGATGTATAGGTTAGAACAGGGTGTTAGTAAGAGATAGCTGTATAGGTTAGAACAGGGTGTTAGGAAGAGAGCTGTATAGGTTAGAACAGAGTGTTAGGAAAGAGATGTATAGGTTAGAACAGAGTGTTAGGAAGAGAGCTGTATAGGTTAGAACAGAGTGTTAGGAAGAGAGCTGTATAGGTTAGAACAGAGTGTTAGGAAGAGAGATGTATAGGTTAGAACAGGGTGTTAGGAAGAGAGATGTATAGGTTAGAACAGGATGTTAGGAAGAGAGCTGTATAGGTTAGAACAGGATGTTAGAAGAGAGCTGTATAGGTTAGAACAGGGTGTTAGGAAGAGAGCTGTATAGGTTAGAACAGAGTGTTAGGAAGAGAGCTGTATAGGTTAGAACAGAGTGTTAGGAAGAGAGCTGTATAGGTTAGAACAGGGTGTTAGGAAGAGAGTGTATAGGTAGGTTAGGAAGAGAGCTGTATAGGTTAGAACAGAGTGTTAGGAAGAGAGCTGTATAGGTTAGAACAGAGTGTTAGGAAGAGAGCTGTATAGGTTAGAACAGAGTGTTAGGAAGAGAGATGTATAGGTTAGAACAGGGTGTTAGGAAGAGAGATGTATAGGTTAGAACAGAGCTGTATAGGGAACAGGATGTTAGAAAGAGAGCTGTATAGGTTAGAACAGGGTGTTAGGAAGAGAGCTGTATAGGTTAGAACAGAGTGTTAGGAAGAGAGCTGTATAGGTTAGAACAAGTGTTAGGAAGAGAGCTGTATAGGTTAGAACAGGGTGTTAGGAAGAGAGCTGTATAGGTTAGAACAGGGTGTTAGGAAGAGATAGCTGTATAGGTTAGAACAGGGTGTTAGGAAGAGAGATGTATAGTTAGAACAGGGTGTTAGGAAGAGAGCTGTATAGGTTAGAACAGGTGTTAGGAAAGAGAGCTGTATAGGTTAGAACAGAGTGTTAGGAAAGAGCTGTATAGGTTAGAACAGAGTGTTAGGAAGAGAGATGTATAGGTTAGAACAGGGTGTTAGGAAGAGAGATGTATAGGTTAGAACACAGGTGTTAGGAAGAGAGCTGTATAGGTTAGAACAGGGTGTTAGGAAGAGAGATGTATAGGTTAGAACAGGGTGTTAGGAAGAGATAGCTGTATAGGTTAGAACAGGGTGTTAGTAAGAGAGACGTTTAGGTTAGAACAGGGTGTTAGGAAGAGAGATGCATAGGTTTGTACAGGATGTTAGGTAGAGAGCTGTATAGGTTAGAACAGGATGTTAGAAAGAGAGCTGTATAGGTTAGAACTGGGTGTTAGGAAGAGAGCTGTATAGGTTAGACAGAGTGTTAGGAAGAGAGATGTATAGGTTAGAACAGGGTGTTAGGAAGAGATAGCTGTATAGGTTAGAACAGGGTGTTAGGAAGAGAGATGTATAGGTTATAACAGAGTGTTAGGAAGAGAGATGTATAGGTTAGAAGAGGGTGTTCGGAAGAGATAGCTGTATAGGTTAGAACAGGGTGTTAGGAAGAGAGATGTATAGGTTAGAACAGGGTGTTCGGAAGAGAGATGTATAGGTTAGAACAGGGTGTTAGGAAGAGAGCTGTATAGGTTAGAACAGAGTGTTAGGAAGAGAGATGTATAGGTTAGAACAAAGTGTTAGGAAGAGAGCTGTATAGGTTAGACAGAGTGTTAGGAAGAGATCGCTGTATAGGTTAGAACAGGGTGTTAGGAAGAGAGCTGTATAGGTTAGAACAGAGTGTTAGGAAGAGAGCTGTATAGGTTAGAACAGAGTGTTAGGAAGAGAGATGTATAGGTTAGAACAGGGTGTTAGGAAGAGAGCTGTATAGGTTAGAACAGGGTGTTAGGAAGAGAGATGTATAGGTTAGAACAGGGTGTTAGGAAGAGATAGCTGTATAGGTTAGAACAGGGTGTTAGGAAGAGAGATGTATAGGTTAGAACAGGGTGTTAGGAAGAGAGCTGTATAGGTTAGAACAGAGTGTTAGAGAGAGATGTATAGGTTAGAACAAAGTGTTAGGAAGAGAGCTGTATAGGTTAGAACAGAGTGTTAGGAAGAGAGCTGTATAGGTTAGAACAGGGTGTTAGGAAGAGAGCTGTATAGGTTAGAACAGAGTGTTAGGAAGAGAGCTGTATAGGTTAGAACAGAGTGTTAGGAAGAGAGATGTATAGGTTAGAACAGGGTGTTAGGAAGAGAGCTGTATAGGTTAGACAGAGTGTTAGGAAGAGAGCTGTATAGGTTAGAACAGAGTGTTAGGAAGAGAGCTGTATAGGTTAGACAGAGTGTTAGGAAGAGAGCTGTATAGGTTAGAACAGAGTGTTAGGAAGAGAGCTGTATAGGTTAGAACAGAGTGTTAGGAAGAGAGATGTATAGGTTAGAACAAAGTGTTAGGAAGAGAGCTGTATAGGTTAGACAGAGTGTTAGGAAGAGATCGCTGTATAGGTTAGAACAGGGTGTTAGGAAGAGAGCTGTATAGGTTAGAACAGAGTGTTAGGAAGAGAGCTGTATAGGTTAGAACAGAGTGTTAGGAAGAGAGATGTATAGGTTAGAACAGGGTGTTAGGAAGAGATAGCTGTATAGGTTAGAACAGGGTGTTAGGAAGAGAGATGTATAGGTTATAACAGAGTGTTAGGAAAGAGATGTATAGGTTAGAACAGGGTGTTAGGAAAGAGATGTATAGGTTAGTACAGGATGTTAGGTAGAGAGCTGTATAGGTTAGAACAGGATGTTAGGAAGAGAGCTGTATAGGTTAGAACAGAGTGTTAGGAAGAGAGCTGTATAGGTTAGAACAGAGTGTTAGGAAGAGAGATGTATAGGTTAGAACAGGGTGTTAGGAAGAGATAGCTGTATAGGTTAGAACAGGGTGTTAGGAAGAGAGCTGTATAGGTTAGAACAGAGTGTTAGGAAGAGAGATGTATAGGTTAGAACAGAGTGTTAGGAAGAGAGCTGTATAGGTTAGAACAGAGTGTTAGGAAGAGCTGTATAGGTTAGAATAGAGTGTTAGAAAGAGAGATGTATAGGTTAGAACAGGGTGTTCGGAAGAGAGATGTATAGGTTAGTACAGGATGTTAGGTAGAGAGCTGTATAGGTTAGAACAGGATGTTAGAAAGAGAGCTGTATAGGTTAGAACTGGGTGTTAGGAAGAGAGCTGTATAGGTTAGAACAGAGTGTTAGGAAGAGAGCTGTATAGGTTAGAACAGGGTGTTAGGAAGAGAGCTGTATAGGTTAGAACAGAGTGTTAGGAAGAGAGCTGTATAGGTTAGAACAGAGTGTTAGGAAGAGAGCTGTATAGGTTAGAACAGGGTGTTAGGAAGAGAGATGTATAGGTTAGAACAGGGTGTTAGGAAGAGATAGCTGTATAGGTTAGAACAGGGTGTTAGGAAGAGAGATGTATATGTTAGAACAGGGTGTTAGGAAGAGAGCTGTATAGGTTAGAACAGGGTGTTAGGAAGAGAGATGTATAGGTTAGAACAGGGTGTTAGGAAGAGATAGCTGTATAGGTTAGAACAGGGTGTTAGGAAGAGAGATGTATAGGTTATAACAGAGTGTTAGGAAGAGAGATGTATAGGTTAGAACAGGGTGTTAGAACAGAACAGGTGTTAGGAAGAGAGCTGTATAGGTTAGAACAGGGTGTTAGGAAGAGAGCTGTATAGGTTAGAACAGAGTGTTAGGAAGAGAGCTGTATAGGTTAGAACAGAGTGTTAGGAAGAGAGATGTATAGGTTAGAACAGGGTGTTAGGAAGAGATAGCTGTATAGGTTAGAACAGGGTGTTAGGAAGAGAGATGTATAGGTTATAACAGAGTGTTAGGAAAGAGATGTATAGGTTAGAACAGGGTGTTAGGAAGAGATAGCTGTATAGGTTAGAACAGGGTGTTAGGAAGAGAGATGTATAGGTTATAACAGAGTGTTAGGAAAGAGATGTATAGGTTAGAACAGGGTGTTCGGAAGAGAGATGTATAGGTTAGAACAGGGTGTTAGGAAGAGAGCTGTATAGGTTAGAACAGAGTGTTAGGAAGAGAGATGTATAGGTTAGAACAAAGTGTTAGGAAAGAGAGCTGTATAGGTTAGACAGAGTGTTAGGAAGAGATCGCTGTATAGGTTAGAACAGGGTGTTAGGAAGAGAGCTGTATAGGTTAGAACAGAGTGTTAGGAAGAGAGCTGTATAGGTTAGAACAGAGTGTTAGGAAGAGAGATGTATAGGTTAGAACAGGGTGTTAGGAAAGATAGCTGTATAGGTTAGAACAGGGTGTTAGGAAGAGAGATGTATAGGTTAGAACAGAGTGTTAGGAAGAGAGATGTATAGGTTAGAACAGGGTGTTAGGAAGAGAGATGTATAGGTTAGAACAGGTGTTAGAAGAGAGCTGTATAGGTTAGAACAGGGTGTTAGGAAGAGAGCTGTATAGGTTAGAACAGAGTGTTAGGAAGAGAGCTGTATAGGTTAGAACAGAGTGTTAGGAAGAGAGATGTATAGGTTAGAACAGGGTGTTAGTAAGAGATAGCTGTATAGGTTAGAACAGGGTGTTAGGAAGAGAGCTGTATAGGTTAGAACAGAGTATTAGGAAGAGAGCTGTATAGGTTAGAACAGGGTGTTAGGAAGAGAGATGTATAGGTTATAACAGAGTGTTAGGAAGAGAGATGTATAGGTTAGAACAGGGTGTTAGGAAGAGATAGCTGTATAGGTTAGAACACAGGATGTTAGGAAGAGAGCTGTATAGGTTAGAACAGGATGTTAGGAAGAAGCTGTATAGGTTAGAACAGGGTGTTAGGAAGAGAATGTATAGGTTAGAACAGGATGTTAGCTGTATAGGTTAGAACAGAGTGTTAGGAAGAGAGCTGTATAGGTTAGAACAGAGTGTTAGGAAGAGAGCTGTATAGGTTAGAACAGAGTGTTAGAAAGAGAGCTGTATAGGTTAGAACAGAGTGTTAGGAAAGAGATGTATAGGTTAACAGGGTGTTAGGAAGAGAGCTGTATAGGTTAGAACAGAGTGTTAGGAAAGAGATGTATAGGTTAGAACAGAGTGTTAGGAAGAGAGCTGTATAGGTTAGAACAGAGTGTTAGGAAGAGAGATGTATAGGTTAGAACAGGGTGTTAGGAAGAGAGCTGTATAGGTTAGAACAGAGTGTTAGGAAGAGAGCTGTATAGGTTAGAACAGAGTGTTAGGAAGAGAGATGTATAGGTTAGAACAGGGTGTTAGGAAAGAGCTGTATAGGTTAGAACAGGTGTTAGGAAGAGAGATGTATAGGTTAGAACAGAGTGTTAGGAAGAGAGCTGTATAGGTTAGAACAGAGTGTTAGGAAGAGAGATGTATAGGTTAGAACAGAGTGTTAGGAAAGAGCTGTATAGGTTAGAACAGAGTGTTAGGAAAGAGATGTATAGGTTAGAACAGGGTGTTAGGAAGAGAGCTGTATAGGTTAGAACAGAGTGTTAGGAAGAGAGCTGTATAGGTTAGAACAGGGTGTTAGGAAAGATAGCTGTATAGGTTAGAACAGAGTGTTAGGAAGAGAGCTGTATAGGTTAGAACAGAGTGTTAGGAAGAGAGCTGTATAGGTTAGAACAGAGTGTTAGGAAGAGAGCTGTATAGGTTAGAACAGAGTGTTAGGAAGAGAGCTGTATAGGTTAGAACAGAGTGTTAGGAAAGAGATGTATAGGTTAGAACAGGGTGTTAGGAAGAGATAGCTGTATAGGTTAGAACAGGGTGTTAGGAAGAGAGATGTATAGGTTATAACAGAGTGTTAGGAAGAGAGATGTATAGGTTAGAACAGGGTGTTCGGAAGAGAGATGTATAGGTTAGAACAGGGTGTTAGGAAGAGAGCTGTATAGGTTAGAACAGAGTGTTAGGAAGAGAGATGTATAGGTTAGAACAGAGTGTTAGGAAGAGAGCTGTATAGGTTAGAACAGAGTGTTAGGAAGAGAGATGTATAGGTTAGAACAAAGTGTTAGGAAGAGAGCTGTATAGGTTAGAACAGAGTGTTAGGAAGAGAGCTGTATAGGTTAGAACAGGGTGTTAGGAAGAGAGCTGTATAGGTTAGAACAGAGTGTTAGGAAGAGAGCTGTATAGGTTAGAACAGAGTGTTAGGAAGAGAGATGTATAGGTTAGAACAGGGTGTTAGGAAGAGATAGCTGTATAGGTTAGAACAGGGTGTTAGGAAGAGAGATGTATAGGTTATAACAGAGTGTTAGGAAGAGAGATGTATAGGTTAGAACAGGGTGTTAGGAAGAGAGATGTATAGGTTAGTACAGGATGTTAGGAAGAGAGCTGTATAGGTTAGAACAGGATGTTAGGAAGAGAGCTGTATAGGTTAGAACAGAGTGTTAGGAAGAGAGCTGTATAGGTTAGAACAGAGTGTTAGGAAAGAGATGTATAGGTTAGAACAGGGTGTTAGGAAGAGATAGCTGTATAGGTTAGAACAGGGTGTTAGGAAGAGAGCTGTATAGGTTAGAACAGAGTGTTAGGAAGAGAGATGTATAGGTTAGAACAGAGTGTTAGGAAGAGAGCTGTATAGGTTAGAACAAGTGTTAGGAAGAGCTGTATAGGTTAGAATAGAGTGTTAGAAGAGAGATGTATAGGTTAGAACAGGGTGTTAGGAAGAGAGATGTATAGGTTAGAACAGGATGTTAGGAAAGAGAGCTGTATAGGTTAGAACAGGTGTTAGGAAGAGAGCTGTATAGGTTAGAACAGGGTGTTAGGAAGAGAGCTGTATAGGTTAGAACAGAGTGTTAGGAAGAGAGCTGTATAGGTTAGAACAGAGTGTTAGGAAGAGAGCTGTATAGGTTAGAACAGAGTGTTAGGAAGAGAGCTGTATAGGTTAGAACAGAGTGTTAGGAAGAGATGTATAGGTTAGAACAGAGTGTTAGGAAGAGAGCTGTATAGGTTAGAACAGAGTGTTAGGAAAGAGCTGTATAGGTTAGAACAGAGTGTTAGGAAGAGAGATGTATAGGTTAGAACAGGGTGTTAGGAAGAGATAGCTGTATAGGTTAGAACAGGGTGTTAGGAAGAGAGATGTATAGGTTATAACAGAGTGTTAGGAAGAGAGATGTATAGGTTAGAACAGGGTGTTAGGAAGAGAGATGTATAGGTTAGAACAGGGTGTTAGGAAGAGAGCTGTATAGGTTAGAACAGAGTGTTAGGAAAGAGATGTATAGGTTAGAACAAAGTGTTAGGAACAGAGCTGTATAGGTTAGAACAGAGTGTTAGGAAGAGAGCTGTATAGGTTAGAACAGGAGTGTTAGGAAGAGAGCTGTATAGGTTAGAACAGAGTGTTAGGAAAGAGAGCTGTATAGGTTAGAACAGAGTGTTAGGAAGATGTATAGGTTAGAACAGGGTGTTAGGAACAGAGCTGTATAGGTTAGAACAGGTGTTAGGAAGAGAGCTGTATAGGTTAGAACAGGGTGTTAGGAAGAGAAATGTATAGGTTAGAACAGGTGTTAGGAAGAGATGTATAGGTTAGAACAGAGTGTTAGGAAGAGAGCTGTGTTAGTGGAAAGAGAGCTGTATAGGTTAGAATAGAGTGTTAGAAGAGAGAGCTGTAAGGTTAGAACAGAGTGTTAGAAAATAGATGTATAGGTTAAAACAGGGTGTTAGGAAGAGAGCTGTATAGGTTAGAACAGAGTGTTAGGAAGAGAGATGTATAGGTTAGAACAGAGTGTTAGGAAGAAGAACAGAGTGTATAGGTTAGAAAGAACAGGGTGTTAGGAAGAGAGATGTATAGGTTAGAACAGGAGTGTTAGGAAGAGAGCTGTATAGGTTAGAACAAAGTGTTAGGAAGAAGCTGTATAGGTTAGAACAGAGTGTTAGGAAAGAGATGTATAGGTTAGAACAGAGTGTTAGGAAGAGAGACTGTATAGGTTAGAACAGAGTGTTAGGAAGAGAGATGTATAGGTTAGAACAGAGTGTTAGGAAGAGAGCTGTATAGGTTAGAACAGAGTGTTAGGAAGAGAGCTGTATAGGTTAGAACAGGGTGTTAGGAAGAGAGCTGTATAGGTTAGAACAGAGTGTTAGGAAGAGAGCTGTATAGGTTAGAACAGAGTGTTAGGAAGAGAGCTGTATAGGTTAGAACAGAGTGTTAGGAAGAGAGCTGTATAGGTTAGAACAGAGTGTTAGGAAGAGAGCTGTATAGGTTAGAACAGAGTGTTAGGAAGAGAGATGTATAGGTTAGAACAGGGTGTTAGGAAGAGAGCTGTATAGGTTAGAACAGGGTGTTAGGAAGAGAGCTGTATAGGTTAGAACAGAGTGTTAGGAAAGAGATGTATAGGTTAGAACAGGGTGTTAGTGTTAGGAAGAAGCTGTATAGGTTAGAACAGAGTGTTAGGAAGAGAGATGTATAGGTTAGAACAGGGTGTTAGGAAGAGAGCTGTATAGGTTAGAACAGAGTGTTAGGAAGAGAGATGTATAGGTTAGAACAAAGTGTTAGGAAGAGAGCTGTATAGGTTAGAACAGAGTGTTAGGAAGAGAGCTGTATAGGTTAGAACAGGGTGTTAGGAAGAGAGCTGTATAGGTTAGAACAGAGTGTTAGGAAGAGAGCTGTATAGGTTAGAACAGAGTGTTAGGAAGAGAGATGTATAGGTTAGAACAGGGTGTTAGGAAGAGATAGCTGTATAGGTTAGAACAGGGTGTTAGTAAGAGAGATGTATAGGTTATAACAGAGTGTTAGGAAGAGAGATGTATAGGTTAGAACAGGGTGTTAGGAAGAGAGATGTATGTTAGTACAGGATGTTAGGTAGAGAGCTGTATAGGTTAGAACAGGATGTTAGAAAGAGAGCTGTATAGGTTAGAACAGAGTGTTAGGAAGAGAGCTGTATAGGTTAGAACAGAGTGTTAGGAAGAGAGATGTATAGGTTAGAACAGAGTGTTAGGAAGAGATAGCTGTATAGGTTAGAACAGGGTGTTAGGAAGAGAGCTGTATAGGTTAGAACAGAGTGTTAGGAAGAGAGATGTATAGGTTAGAACAGAGTGTTAGGAAGAGAGCTGTATAGGTTAGAACAGAGTGTTAGGAAGAGAGCTGTATAGGTTAGACAGAGTGTTAGGAAGAGAGATGTATAGGTTAGAACAGGGTGTTAGGAAGAGAGATGTATAGGTTAGAACAGGATGTTAGGAAGAGAGCTGTATAGGTTAGAACAGGTGTTAGAAAGAGAGCTGTATAGGTTAGAACAGGGTGTTAGGAAGAGAGCTGTATAGGTTAGAACAGAGTGTTAGGAAGAGAGCTGTATAGGTTAGAACAGAGTGTTAGGAAGAGAGCTGTATAGGTTAGAACAAGTGTTAGGAAGAGAGCTGTATAGGTTAGAACAGAGTGTTAGGAAGAGAGCTGTATAGGTTAGAACAGAGTGTTAGGAAGAGAGCTGTATAGGTTAGAACAGAGTGTTAGGAAGAGAGCTGTATAGGTTAGAACAGAGTGTTAGGAAGAGAGATGTATAGGTTAGAACAGGGTGTTAGGAAGAGATAGCTGTATAGGTTAGAACAGGGTGTTAGGAAAGAGATGTATAGGTTATAACAGAGTGTTAGGAAGAGAGATGTATAGGTTAGAACAGGGTGTTAGGAAGAGAGATGTATAGGTTAGAACAGGGTGTTAGGAAGAGAGCTGTATAGGTTAGAACAGAGTGTTAGGAAGAGAGATGTATAGGTTAGAACAAAGTGTTAGGAAGAGAGCTGTATAGGTTAGAACAGAGTGTTAGGAAAGAGCTGTATAGGTTAGAACAGGGTGTTAGGAAGAGAGCTGTATAGGTTAGAACAGAGTGTTAGGAAGAGAGCTGTATAGGTTAGAACAGAGTGTTAGGAAGAGAGATGTATAGGTTAGAACAGGGTGTTAGGAAGAGATAGCTGTATAGGTTAGAACAGGGTGTTAGTAAGAGAGATGTATAGGTTATAACAGAGTGTTAGGAAGAGAGATGTATAGGTTAGAACAGGGTGTTAGGAAGAGATGTATAGGTTAGAACAGGATGTTAGGAAGAGAGCTGTATAGGTTAGAACAGGATGTTAGGAAGAGAGCTGTATAGGTTAGAACAGAGTGTTAGGAAGAGAGCTGTATAGGTTAGAACAGAGTGTTAGGAAAGAGATGTATAGGTTAGAACAGGGTGTTAGGAAGAGCTGTATAGGTTAGAACAGGGTGTTAGGAAGAGAGATGTATAGGTTATAACTGAGTGTTAGGAAGAGAGATGTATAGGTTAGAACAGGGTGTTCGGAAGAGAGATGTATAGGTTAGAACAGGGTGTTAGGAAGAGAGCTGTATAGGTTAGAATAGAGTGTTAGAAAGAGAGATGTATAGGTTAGAACAGGGTGTTCGGAAGAGAGATGTATAGGTTAGAACAGGATGTTAGGAAGAGAGCTGTATAGGTTAGAACAGAGTGTTAGGAAGAGAGCTGTATAGGTTAGAACAAAGTGTTAGGAAGAGAGCTGTACAGGTTAGAACAGAGTGTTAGGAAGAGAGCTGTATAGGTTAGAACAGGGTGTTAGGAAGAGAGCTGTATAGGTTAGAACAGAGTGTTAGGAAAGAGCTGTATAGGTTAGACAGAGTGTTAGGAAGAGAGATGTATAGGTTAGAACAAAGTGTTAGGAAGAGATCGCTGTATAGGTTAGAACAGGGTGTTAGGAAGAGAGCTGTATAGGTTAGAACAGGGTGTTAGGAAGAGATAGCTGTATAGGTTAGAACAGGGTGTTAGGAAGAGAGATGTATAGGTTAGAACAGAGTGTTAGGAAGAGAGATGTATAGGTTAGAACAGGGTGTTAGGAAGAGATAGCTGTATAGGTTAGAACAGGGTGTTAGGAAGAGAGATGTATAGGTTATAACAGAGTGTTAGGAAGAGAGATGTATAGGTTAGAACAAAGTGTTAGGAAGAGAGCTGTATAGGTTAGACAGAGTGTTAGGAAGAGATCGCTGTATAGGTTAGAACAGGGTGTTAGGAAGAGAGCTGTATAGGTTAGAACAGAGTGTTAGGAAGAGAGCTGTATAGGTTAGAACAGAGTGTTAGGAAGAGAGATGTATAGGTTAGAACAGGGTGTTAGGAAAGATAGCTGTATAGGTTAGAACAGAGTGTTAGAAAGAGAGATGTATAGGTTAGAACAGGAGTGTTAGCTGTATAGGTTAGAACAGAGTGTTAGGAAGAGAGCTGTATAGGTTAGAACAGAGTGTTAGGAAAGAGAGCTGTATAGGTTAGAACAGAGTGTTAGGAAGAGAGCTGTATAGGTTAGAACAGAGTGTTAGGAAGAGAGCTGTATAGGTTAGAACAGAGTGTTAGGAAGAGAGATGTATAGGTTAGAACAGAGTGTTAGAAAGAGAGATGTATAGGTTAGAACAGAGTGTTAGGAAGAGAGCTGTACAGGTTAGAACAGAGTGTTAGAAAGAGAGATGTATAGGTAAGAACAGGATGTTAGGAAGAGAGATGTATAGGTTAAAACAGGATGTTAGGAAGAGAGCTGTATAGGTTAGAACAAAGTGTTAGGAAGAGAGCTGTATAGGTTAGACAGAGTGTTAGGAAGAGAGGAGTATAGGTTAGAACAGAGTGTTAGGAAGAGAGCTGTATAGGTTAGAACAGAGTGTTAGGAAGAGAGATGTATAGTTCAGAACAGGGTGTTAGGAAGAGAGCTGTATAGGTTAGAACAGAGTGTTAGAAAGAGAGCTGTACAGGTTAGAACAGTGTTAGAACTGTATAGGTTAGAACAGAGTGTTAGGGAGAGAGCTGTACAGGTTAGAACAGAGTGTTAGGAAGAGAGCTGTATAGGTTAGAACAGAGTGTTAGGAAGAGAGATGTATAGGTTAGAACAGAGTGTTAGGAAGAGAGCTGTATAGGTTAGAACAGAGTGTTAGGAAGAGAGATGTATAGGTTAGAACAGGGTGTTAGGAAGAGATAGCTGTATAGGTTAGAACAGGGTGTTAGGAAGAGAGATGTATAGGTTATAACAGAGTGTTAGGAAGAGAGATGTATAGGTTAGAATAGGGTGTTCGGAAGAGAGATGTATAGGGTAGAACAGGGTGTTAGGAAGAGAGCTGTATAGGTTAGACAGAGTGTTAGGAAGAGATCGCTGTATAGGTTAGAACAGGGTGTTAGGAAGAGAGCTGTATAGGTTAGAACAGAGTGTTAGGAAGAGAGATGTATAGGTTAGAACAGGGTGTTAGGAAGAGATAGCTGTATAGGTTAGACAGAGTGTTAGGAAGAGAGCTGTATAGGTTAGAATAGGGTGTTAGGAAGAGATAGCTGTATAGGTTAGAACAGGGTGTTAGGAAGAGAGCTGTATAGGTTAGAACAGAGTGTTAGGAAGAGAGATGTATAGGTTAGAACAGGGTGTTAGGAAGAGATAGCTGTATAGGTTAGAACAGGGTGTTAGTAAGAGAGATGTATAGGTTATAACAGAGTGTTAGGAAGAGAGATGTATAGGTTAGAACAGGGTGTTAGGAAGAGAGATGTATAGGTTAGTACAGGATGTTAGGAAGAGAGCTGTATAGGTTAGAACAGAGTGTTAGGAAGAGAGCTGTATAGGTTAGAACAGAGTGTTAGGAAGAGAGCTGTATAGGTTAGAACAGAGTGTTAGGAAGAGAGATGTATAGGTTAGAACAGGGTGTTAGGAAGAGATAGCTGTATAGGTTAGAACAGGGTGTTAGGAAGAGAGCTGTATAGGTTAGAACAGAGTGTTAGGAAGAGAGATGTATAGGTTAGAACAGGTGTTAGAAGAGAGCTGTATAGGTTAGAACAGAGTGTTAGGAAGAGAGCTGTATAGGTTAGAACAGAGTGTTAGGAAAGAGAGATGTATAGGTTAGAACAGGGTGTTAGGAAGAGAGATGTATAGGTTAGTACAGGATGTTAGGAAGAGAGCTGTATAGGTTAGAACAGGTGTTATAAAGAGAGCTGTATAGGTTAGAACTGGGTGTTAGGAAGAGAGCTGTATAGGTTAGAACAGAGTGTTAGGAAGAGAGCTGTATAGGTTAGAACAGAGTGTTAGGAAGAGAGCTGTATAGGTTAGAACAGAGTGTTAGGAAGAGAGCTGTATAGGTTAGAACAGAGTGTTAGGAAGAGAGCTGTATAGGTTAGAACAGAGTGTTAGGAAGAGAGCTGTATAGGTTAGAACAGAGTGTTAGGAAGAGAGCTGTATAGGTTAGAACAGAGTGTTAGGAAGAGAGATGTATAGGTTAGAACAGGGTGTTAGGAAGAGATAGCTGTATAGGTTAGAACAGGGTGTTAGGAAAGAGATGTATAGGTTAGAACAGAGTGTTAGGAAGAGAGATGTATAGGTTAGAACAGGGTGTTAGGAAGAGAGATGTATAGGTTAGAACAGAGTGTTAGGAAGAGAGCTGTATAGGTTAGAACAGAGTGTTAGGAAGAGAGATGTATAGGTTAGAACAAAGTGTTAGGAAGAGAGCTGTATAGGTTAGACAGAGTGTTAGGAAGAGATCGCTGTATAGGTTAGAACAGGGTGTTAGGAAGAGAGCTGTATAGGTTAGAACAGAGTGTTAGGAAGAGAGCTGTATAGGTTAGAACAGAGTGTTAGGAAGAGAGATGTATAGGTTAGAACAGGGTGTTAGGAAGAGATAGCTGTATAGGTTAGAACAGGTGTTAGAAGAGAGATGTATAGGTTATAACAGAGTGTTAGGAAGAGATGTATAGGTTAGAACAGGGTGTTAGGAAGAGAGATGTATAGGTTAGAACAGGATGTTAGGAAGAGAGCTGTATAGGTTAGAACAGAGTGTTAGAAAGAGAGCTGTATAGGTTAGAACAGAGTGTTAGGAAGAGAGCTGTATAGGTTAGAACAGAGTGTTAGGAAGAGAGATGTATAGGTTAGAACAGGGTGTTAGTAAGAGATAGCTGTATAGGTTAGAACAGGGTGTTAGGAAGAGAGCTGTATAGGTTAGAACAGAGTGTTAGGAAGAGAGATGTATAGGTTAGAACAGGGTGTTAGGAAGAGAGCTGTATAGGTTAGACAGAGTGTTAGGAAGAGAGCTGTATAGGTTAGAATAGAGTGTTAGAAAGAGAGATGTATAGGTTAGAACAGGGTGTTCGGAAGAGAGATGTATAGGTTAGTACAGGATGTTAGGAAGAGAGCTGTATAGGTTAGAACAGAGTGTTAGGAAGAGAGATGTATAGGTTAGAACAAAGTGTTAGGAAGAGAGCTGTATAGGTTAGACAGAGTGTTAGGAAGAGATCGCTGTATAGGTTAGAACAGGGTGTTAGGAAGAGAGCTGTATAGGTTAGAACAGAGTGTTAGGAAGAGAGCTGTATAGGTTAGAACAGAGTGTTAGGAAGAGAGCTGTACAGGTTAGAACAGAGTGTTAGGAAGAGAGCTGTATAGGTTAGAACAGAGTGTTAGGAAGAGAGATGTATAGGTTAGAACAGGGTGTTAGGAAGAGATAGCTGTATAGGTTAGAACAGGGTGTTAGGAAGAGAGATGTATAGGTTATAACAGAGTGTTAGGAAGAGAGATGTATAGGTTAGAACAGGGTGTTCGGAAGAGAGATGTATAGGTTAGAACAGGGTGTTAGGAAGAGAGCTGTATAGGTTAGAACAGAGTGTTAGGAAGAGAGATGTATAGGTTAGAACAGAGTGTTAGGAAGAGAGATGTATAGGTTAGAACAGGGTGTTAGGAAGAGATAGCTGTATAGGTTAGAACAGGGTGTTAGTAAGAGAGATGCATAGGTTATAACAGAGTGTTAGGAAGAGAGCTGTATAGGTTAGAACAGAGTGTTAGGAAGAGAGATGTATAGGTTAGAACAGGGTGTTAGGAAGAGATAGCTGTATAGGTTAGAACAGGGTGTTAGGAAGAGAGATGTATAGGTTATAACAGAGTGTTAGGAAAGAGATGTATAGGTTAGAACAGGGTGTTAGGAAGAGAGCTGTATAGGTTAGAACAGAGTGTTAGGAAGAGAGCTGTATAGGTTAGAACAGAGTGTTAGGAAGAGAGATGTATAGGTTAGAACAGAGTGTTAGGAAGAGATAGCTGTATAGGTTAGAACAGGGTGTTAGGAAGAGAGCTGTATAGGTTAGAACAGAGTGTTAGGAAGAGATGTATAGGTTAGAACAGAGTGTTAGGAAGAGAGCTGTATAGGTTAGAACAGAGTGTTAGGAAGAGCTGTATAGGTTAGAACAGAGTGTTAGGAAAGAGATGTATAGGTTAGAACAGGGTGTTCGGAAGAGAGATGTATAGGTTAGAACAGGATGTTAGGTAGAGAGCTGTATAGGTTAGAACAGGATGTTAGAAAGAGAGCTGTATAGGTTAGAACTGGGTGTTAGGAAGAGAGCTGTATAGGTTAGAACAGAGTGTTAGGAAGAGAGCTGTATAGGTTAGACAGAGTGTTAGGAAGAGAGCTGTATAGGTTAGAACAGAGTGTTAGGAAGAGAGCTGTATAGGTTAGAACAGAGTGTTAGGAAGAGAGCTGTATAGGTTAGAACAGGGTGTTAGGAAGAGAGATGTATAGGTTAGAACAGGGTGTTAGGAAGAGATAGCTGTATAGGTTAGAACAGGGTGTTAGGAAGAGAGATGTATATGTTAGAACAGGGTGTTAGGAAGAGAGCTGTATAGGTTAGAACAGGGTGTTAGGAAAGAGAGCTGTATAGGTTAGAACTGGGTGTTAGGAAGAGAGCTGTATAGGTTAGAACAGGGTGTTAGGAAAGAGATGTATAGGTTATAACAGAGTGTTAGGAAGAGAGATGTATAGGTTAGAACAGGGTGTTAGGAAGAGAGATGTATAGGTTAGAACAGGTGTTAGGAAGAGAGCTGTATAGGTTAGAACAGGATGTTAGGAAGAGAGCTGTATAGGTTAGAACAGGGTGTTAGGAAGAGAGCTGTATAGGTTAGACAGAGTGTTAGGAAGAGAGATGTATAGGTTAGAACAGGGTGTTAGGAAGAGATAGCTGTATAGGTTAGAACAGGGTGTTAGGAAGAGAGCTGTATAGGTTAGAACAGAGTGTTAGGAAGAGAGATGTATAGGTTAGAACAGAGTGTTAGGAAGAGAGCTGTATAGGTTAGAACAGAGTGTTATATAGGTTAGAACAGGGTGTTAGGAAGAGATGTATAGGTTAGAACAGGGTGTTAGGAAGAGAGCTGTATAGGTTAGAACAGGGTGTTAGGAAGAGAGCTGTATAGGTTAGAACAGAGTGTTAGGAAGAGAGATGTATAGGTTAGAACAGGGTGTTAGGAAGAGATAGCTGTATAGGTTAGAACAGGGTGTTAGAAAGAGATGTATAGGTTATAACAGAGTGTTAGGAAAGAGATGTATAGGTTAGAACAGGGTGTTAGGAAAGAGATGTATAGGTTGTACAGGATGTTAGGAAGAGAGCTGTATAGGTTAGAACAGGATGTTAGGAAGAGAGCTGTATAGGTTAGAACAGAGTGTTAGGAAGAGAGCTGTATAGGTTAGAACAGAGTGTTAGGAAGAGAGATGTATAGGTTAGAACAGGGTGTTAGGAAGAGAGCTGTATAGGTTAGAACAGGGTGTTAGGAAGAGAGCTGTATAGGTTAGAACAGAGTGTTAGGAAGAGAGATGTATAGGTTAGAACAGAGTGTTAGGAAGAGAGCTGTATAGGTTAGAACAGAGTGTTAGGAAAAGAGATGTATAGGTTAGAACAGGGTGTTAGGAAAGAGATGTATAGGTTAGAACAGGGTGTTAGGAAGAGAGCTGTATAGGTTAGAACAGGTGTTAGAAAGAGAGCTGTATAGGTTAGAACAGAGTGTTAGGAAGAGAGCTGTATAGGTTAGAACAGAGTGTTAGGAAGAGAGCTGTATAGGTTAGAACAGGAAGAGAGTGTATAGGTTAGAACAGGTGTTAGGAAGAGAGCTGTATAGGTTAGAACAGAGTGTTAGGAAGAGAGCTGTATAGGTTAGAACAGAGTGTTAGGAAGAGAGATGTATAGGTTAGAACAGGGTGTTAGGAAGAGAGCTGTATAGGTTAGAACAGAGTGTTAGGAAAGAGATGTATATGTTAGAACAGGGTGTTAGGAAGAGAGCTGTATAGGTTAGAACAGGTGTTAGGAAGAGAGCTGTATAGGTTAGAACAGAGTGTTAGGAAGAGAGATGTATAGGTTAGAACAAAGTGTTAGGAAGAGACTGTATAGGTTAGACAGAGTGTTAGGAAGAGAGCTGTATAGGTTAGAACAGGGTGTTAGGAAGAGAGCTGTATAGGTTAGAACAGAGTGTTAGGAAGAGAGCTGTATAGGTTAGAACAGAGTGTTAGGAAGAGAGATGTATAGGTTAGAACAGGGTGTTAGGAAGAGATAGCTGTATAGGTTAGAACAGGGTGTTAGGAAGAGAGATGTATAGGTTATAACAGAGTGTTAGGAAGAGAGATGTATAGGTTAGAACAGGGTGTTAGGAAGAGAGATGTATAGGTTAGAACAGGATGTTAGGTAGAGAGCTGTATAGGTTAGAACAGGATGTTAGAAAGAGAGCTGTATAGGTTAGAACAGAGTGTTAGGAAGAGAGCTGTATAGGTTAGAACAGAGTGTTAGGAAAGAGATGTATAGGTTAGAACAGGGTGTTAGGAAGAGATAGCTGTATAGGTTAGAACAGGGTGTTAGGAAGAGAGCTGTATAGGTTAGAACAGAGTGTTAGGAAAGAGATGTATAGGTTAGAACAGAGTGTTAGGAAGAGAGCTGTATAGGTTAGAACAGAGTGTTAGGAAGAGAGCTGTATAGGTTAGAACAGAGTGTTAGGAAAGAGATGTATAGGTTAGAACAGGGTGTTAGGAAGAGAGATGTATAGGTTAGAACAGGATGTTAGGAAGAGAGCTGTATAGGTTAGAACAGAGTGTTAGGAAGAGAGATGTATAGGTTAGAACAGAGTGTTAGGAAGAGAGCTGTATAGGTTAGAACAGAGTGTTAGGAAAGAGATGTATAGGTTAGAACAGGGTGTTAGGAAGAAGAGATGTATAGGTTAGAACAGGTGTTAGGAAGAGAGCTGTATAGGTTAGAACAGGGTGTTAGGAAGAGAGCTGTATAGGTTAGAACAGGGTGTTAGGAAGAGAGCTGTATAGGTTAGAACAGAGTGTTAGGAAGAGAGCTGTATAGGTTAGAACAGAGTGTTAGGAAGAGAGCTGTATAGGTTAGAACAGAGTGTTAGGAAGAGAGCTGTATAGGTTAGAACAGAGTGTTAGGAAGAGAGCTGTATAGGTTAGAACAGTGTTAGGAAGAGAGATGTATAGGTTAGAACAGGGTGTTAGGAAGAGAGCTGTATAGGTTAGAACAGGGTGTTAGGAAGAGAGATGTATAGGTTAGAACAGGGTGTTAGGAAGAGAGCTGTATAGGTTAGAACAGGGTGTTAGGAAGAGAGATGTATAGGTTAGAACAGGGTGTTAGGAAGAGATAGCTGTATAGGTTAGAACAGGGTGTTAGAAAGAGATGTATAGGTTATAACAGAGTGTTAGGAAGAGAGCGTATAGGTTAGAACAGGGTGTTAGGAAAGAGATGTATAGGTTAGAACAGGATGTTAGGGAAGAGAGCTGTATAGGTTAGAACAGGTGTTAGGAAGAGAGCTGTATAGGTTAGAACAGGGTGTTAGGAAGAGAGCTGTATAGGTTAGACAGAGTGTTAGGAAGAGAGATGTATAGGTTAGAACAGGGTGTTAGGAAGAGATAGCTGTATAGGTTAGAACAGGGTGTTAGGAAGAGAGATGTATAGGTTATAACAGAGTGTTAGGAAGAGAGATGTATAGGTTAGAACAGGGTGTTAGGAAGAGAGCTGTATAGGTTAGAACAGAGTGTTAGGAAGAGAGCTGTATAGGTTAGAACAGAGTGTTAGGAAGAGAGCTGTATAGGTTAGAACAGAGTGTTAGGAAGAGAGATGTATAGGTTAGAACAGGGTGTTAGGAAGAGATAGCTGTATAGGTTAGAACAGGGTGTTAGGAAGAGAGATGTATAGGTTAGAACAGAGTGTTAGGAAAGAGATGTATAGGTTAGAACAGGGTGTTAGGAAGAGAGATGTATAGGTTAGAACAGAGTGTTAGGAAGAGAGATGTATAGGTTAGAACAGGGTGTTAGGAAAGATAGCTGTATAGGTTAGAACAGGGTGTTAGGAAGAGAGCTGTATAGGTTAGAACAGAGTGTTAGGAAGAGATGTATAGGTTAGAACAGAGTGTTAGGAAAGAGCTGTATAGGTTAGACAGAGTGTTAGGAAGAGAGCTGTATAGGTTAGAACAGAGTGTTAGGAAGAGATGTATAGGTTAGAACAGGGTGTTCGGAAAGAGATGTATAGGTTAGTACAGGTTAGAACAGGTGTTAGGAAGAGAGCTGTATAGGTTAGAACTGGGTGTTAGGAAGAGCTGTATAGGTTAGAACAGAGTGTTAGGAAGAGAGCTGTATAGGTTAGAACAGAGTGTTAGGAAGAGAGCTGTATAGGTTAGAACAGAGTGTTAGGAAGAGAGCTGTATAGGTTAGAACAGGGTGTTAGGAAGAGAGATGTATAGGTTAGAACAGGGTGTTAGGAAGAGATAGCTGTATAGGTTAGAACAGGGTGTTAGGAAGAGAGATGTATAGGTTAGAACAGGGTGTTAGGAAGAGAGCTGTATAGGTTAGACAGAGTGTTAGGAAGAGAGCTGTATAGGTTAGAACAGAGTGTTAGGAAGAGAGCTGTATAGGTTAGAACAGAGTGTTAGGAAGAGAGCTGTATAGGTTAGAACAGGGTGTTAGGAAGAGAGATGTATAGGTTAGAACAGGGTGTTAGGAAGAGAGATGTATAGGTTAGAACAGGGTGTTAGGAAGAGATAGCTGTATAGGTTAGAACAGGGTGTTAGGAAGAGAGATGTATAGGTTATAACAGAGTGTTAGGAAGAGACTGTATAGGTTAGAACAGGGTGTTAGGAAGAGAGATGCATAGGTTTGAACAGGATGTTAGGTAGAGAGCTGTATAGGTTAGAACAGGATGTTAGGAAGAGAGCTGTATAGGTTAGAACTGGGTGTTAGGAAAGAGCTGTATAGGTTAGACAGAGTGTTAGGAAAGAGATGTATAGGTTAGAACAGGGTGTTAGGAAGAGATAGCTGTATAGGTTAGAACAGGGTGTTAGGAAGAGAGATGTATAGGTTATAACAGAGTGTTAGGAAGAGAGATGTATAGGTTAGAACAGGGTGTTCGGAAGAGATAGCTGTATAGGTTAGAACAGGGTGTTAGGAAGAGAGATGTATAGGTTATAACAGAGTGTTAGGAAGAGAGATGTATAGGTTAGAACAGGGTGTTCGGAAGAGAGATGTATAGGTTAGAACAGGGTGTTAGGAAGAGAGCTGTATAGGTTAGAACAGAGTGTTAGGAAGAGAGATGTATAGGTTAGAACAAAGTGTTAGGAAGAGAGCTGTATAGGTTAGACAGAGTGTTAGGAAGAGATCGCTGTATAGGTTAGAACAGGGTGTTAGGAAGAGAGCTGTATAGGTTAGAACAGAGTGTTAGGAAGAGAGCTGTATAGGTTAGAACAGAGTGTTAGGAAGAGAGAGCTGTACAGGTTAGAACAGAGTGTTAGGAAGAGAGCTGTATAGGTTAGAACAGAGTGTTAGGAGATGTATAGGTTAGAACAGGGTGTTAGGAAGAGATAGCTGTATAGGTTAGAACAGGGTGTTAGGAAGAGAGATGTATAGGTTAGAACAGAGTGTTAGGAAGAGAGATGTATAGGTTAGAACAGGGTGTTAGGAAGAGAGATGTATAGGTTAGAACAGGTGTTAGGAAGAGAGCTGTATAGGTTAGAACAGGAGTGTTAGGAAGAGAGCTGTATAGGTTAGAACAGAGTGTTAGGAAGAGAGCTGTATAGGTTAGAACAGAGTGTTAGGAAGAGAGATGTATAGGTTAGAACAGGGTGTTAGGAAGAGATAGCTGTATAGGTTAGAACAGGGTGTTAGGAAGAGAGCTGTATAGGTTAGAACAGAGTGTTAGGAAGAGAGATGTATAGGTTAGAACAGAGTGTTAGGAAGAGAGCTGTATAGGTTAGAACAGAGTGTTAGGAAAGAGCTGTATAGGTTAGAACAGAGTGTTAGGAAAGAGATGTATAGGTTAGAACAGGGTGTTAGGAAGAGAGATGTATAGGTTAGTACAGGATGTTAGGAAGAGAGCTGTATAGGTTAGAACAGGATGTTAGAAAGAGAGCTGTATAGGTTAGAACTGGGTGTTAGGAAGAGAGCTGTATAGGTTAGAACAGAGTGTTAGGAAGAGAGCTGTATAGGTTAGAACAGAGTGTTAGGAAGAGAGCTGTATAGGTTAGAACAGAGTGTTAGGAAAGAGCTGTATAGGTTAGAACAGAGTGTTAGGAAGAGAGCTGTATAGGTTAGAACAGGGTGTTAGGAAAGAGATGTATAGGTTAGAACAGGGTGTTAGGAAGAGAGCTGTATAGGTTAGAATAGAGTGTTAGAAAGAGAGATGTATAGGTTAGAACAGGGTGTTCGGAAGAGAGCTGTATAGGTTAGACAGAGTGTTAGGAAGAGAGCTGTATAGGTTAGAACAGAGTGTTAGGAAGAGAGCTGTATAGGTTAGAACAGAGTGTTAGGAAGAGAGATGTATATGTTAGAACAGGGTGTTAGGAAGAGAGCTGTATAGGTTAGAACAGGGTGTTAGGAAGAGAGATGTATAGGTTAGAACAGGGTGTTAGGAAGAGATAGCTGTATAGGTTAGAACAGGGTGTTAGTAAGAGAGATGTATAGGTTATAACAGAGTGTTAGGAAGAGAGACGTTTAGGTTAGAACAGGGTGTTAGGAAGAGAGATGCATAGGTTTGTACAGGATGTTAGGTAGAGAGCTGTATAGGTTAGAACAGGATGTTAGAAAGAGAGCTGTATAGGTTAGAACTGGGTGTTAGGAAGAGAGCTGTATAGGTTAGAACAGAGTGTTAGGAAGAGAGATGTATAGGTTAGAACAGGGTGTTAGGAAGAGATAGCTGTATAGGTTAGAACAGGGTGTTAGGAAGAGAGATGTATAGGTTATAACAGAGTGTTAGGAAGAGAGATGTATAGGTTAGAACAGGGTGTTAGGAAGAGATAGCTGTATAGGTTAGAACAGGGTGTTAGGAAGAGAGATGTATAGGTTATAACAGAGTGTTAGGAAGAGAGATGTATAGGTTAGAACAGGGTGTTCGGAAGAGAGATGTATAGGTTAGAACAGGGTGTTAGGAAGAGAGCTGTATAGGTTAGAACAGAGTGTTAGGAAGAGAGATGTATAGGTTAGAACAAAGTGTTAGGAAGAGAGCTGTATAGGTTAGACAGAGTGTTAGGAAGAGATCGCTGTATAGGTTAGAACAGGGTGTTAGGAAGAGAGCTGTATAGGTTAGAACAGAGTGTTAGGAAGAGAGATGTATAGGTTAGAACAGGGTGTTAGGAAGAGAGCTGTATAGGTTAGAACAGAGTGTTAGGAAGAGAGCTGTATAGGTTAGAACAGAGTGTTAGGAAGAGAGATGTATAGGTTAGAACAGGGTGTTAGGAAGAGATAGCTGTATAGGTTAGAACAGGGTGTTAGTAAGAGAGATGTATAGGTTATAACAGAGTGTTAGGAAGAGAGATGTATAGGTTAGAACAGGGTGTTAGGAAGAGAGATGTATAGGTTAGTACAGGATGTTAGGTAGAGAGCTGTATAGGTTAGAACAGGATGTTAGAAAGAGAGCTGTATAGGTTAGAACAGAGTGTTAGGAAGAGAGCTGTATAGGTTAGAACAGAGTGTTAGGAAGAGAGATGTATAGGTTAGAACAGGGTGTTAGTAAGAGATAGCTGTATAGGTTAGAACAGGGTGTTAGGAAGAGAGCTGTATAGGTTAGAACAGAGTGTTAGGAAGAGAGATGTATAGGTTAGAACAGAGTGTTAGGAAGAGAGCTGTATAGGTTAGACAGAGTGTTAGGAAGAGAGCTGTATAGGTTAGAATAGAGTGTTAGAAAGAGAGATGTATAGGTTAGAACAGGGTGTTAGGAAGAGAGATGTATAGGTTAGAACAGGGTGTTAGGAAGAGAGCTGTATAGGTTAGAACAGGATGTTAGAAAGAGAGCTGTATAGGTTAGAACTGGGTGTTAGGAAGAGAGCTGTATAGGTTAGAACAGAGTGTTAGGAAGAGAGCTGTATAGGTTAGACAGAGTGTTAGGAAGAGAGCTGTATAGGTTAGAACAGAGTGTTAGGAAGAGAGCTGTATAGGTTAGAACAGGGTGTTAGGAAGAGAGCTGTATAGGTTAGACAGAGTGTTAGGAAGAACGTTTAGGTTAGAACAGGGTGTTAGGAAGAGAGATGTATAGGTTTGTACAGGATGTTAGGTAGAGAGCTGTATAGGTTAGAACAGGTGTTAGGAAAGAGAGCTGTATAGGTTAGAACTGGGTGTTAGGAAGAGAGCTGTATAGGTTAGAACAGAGTGTTAGGAAGAGAGATGTATAGGTTAGAACAGGGTGTTAGGAAGAGATAGCTGTATAGGTTAGAACAGGGTGTTAGTAAGAGAGATGTATAGGT
This sequence comes from Oncorhynchus tshawytscha, assembly GCF_018296145.1. NCBI lineage: Eukaryota > Metazoa > Chordata > Actinopteri > Salmoniformes > Salmonidae > Oncorhynchus > Oncorhynchus tshawytscha. The sequence continues at coordinate 59,188,655 of NC_056436.1, read as the reverse complement.
TAGACAGAGTGTTAGGAAGAGATCGCTGTATAGGTTAGAACAGGGTGTTAGGAATAGAGCTGTATAGGTTAGAACAGGGTGTTAGGAAGAGAGCTGTATAGGTTAGACAGAGTGTTAGGAAGAGAGATGTATAGGTTAGAACAAAGTGTTAGGAAGAGAGCTGTATAGGTTAGAACAGAGTGTTAGGAAGAGAGCTGTATAGGTTAGAACAGGGTGTTAGGAAGAGAGCTGTATAGGTTAGACAGAGTGTTAGGAAGAGAGATGTATAGGTTAGAACAGGGTGTTAGGAAGAGATAGCTGCATAGGTTAGAACAGGGTGTTAGGAAGAGAGATGTATAGGTTATAACAGAGTGTTAGGAAGAGAGATGTATAGGTTAGAACAGGGTGTTCGGAAGAGAGATGTATAGGTTAGAACAGGGTGTTAGGAAGAGAGCTGTATAGGTTAGAACAGAGTGTTAGGAAGAGAGATGTATAGGTTAGAACAAAGTGTTAGGAAGAGAGCTGTATAGGTTAGAACAGAGTGTTAGGAAGAGAGATGTATAGGTTAGAACAAGGTGTTAGGAAGAGAGCTGTATAGGTTAGAACAGAGTGTTAGGAAGAGAGATGTATAGGTTAGAACAGGGTGTTAGGAAGAGATAGCTGTATAGGTTAGAACAGGGTGTTAGTAAGAGAGATGCATAGGTTATAACAGAGTGTTAGGAAGAGAGATGTATAGGTTAGAACAGGGTGTTAGGAAGAGAGATGTATAGGTTAGTACAGGATGTTAGGTAGAGAGCTGTATAGGTTAGAACAGGATGTTAGAAAGAGAGCTGTATAGGTTAGAACAGAGTGTTAGGAAGAGAGCTGTATAGGTTAGAACAGAGTGTTAGGAAGAGAGCTGTATAGGTTAGACAGAGTGTTAGGAAGAGAGCTGTATAGGTTAGAACAGAGTGTTAGGAAGAGAGCTGTATAGGTTAGACAGAGTGTTAGGAAGAGAGCTGTATAGGTTAGAACAGAGTGTTAGGAAGAGAGCTGTATAGGTTAGAACAGAGTGTTAGGAAGAGAGATGTATAGGTTAGAACAAAGTGTTAGGAAGAGAGCTGTATAGGTTAGAACAGAGTGTTAGGAAGAGAGCTGTATAGGTTAGAACAGGGTGTTAGGAAGAGATTGCTGTATAGGTTAGAACAGGGTGTTAGGAAGAGAGCTGTATAGGTTAGAACAGAGTGTTAGGAAGAGAGATGTATAGGTTATAACAGAGTGTTAGGAAGAGAGATGTATAGGTTAGAACAGGGTGTTAGGAAGAGAGATGTATAGGTTAGTACAGGATGTTAGGTAGAGAGCTGTATAGGTTAGAACAGGATGTTAGAAAGAGAGCTGTATAGGTTAGAACAGAGTGTTAGGAAGAGAGCTGTATAGGTTAGAACAGAGTGTTAGGAAGAGAGATGTATAGGTTAGAACAGGGTGTTAGGAAGAGAGATGTATAGGTTAGAACAGGGTGTTAGGAAGAGAGATGTATAGGTTAGAACAGGGTGTTCGTAAGAGATAGCTGTATAGGTTAGAACAGGGTGTTAGGAAGAGAGCTGTATAGGTTAGAACAGAGTGTTAGGAAGAGAGATGTATAGGTTAGAACAGGGTGTTAGGAAGAGAGATGCATAGGTTAGTACAGGATGTTAGGTAGAGAGCTGTATAGGTTAGAACTGGGTGTTAGGAAGAGAGCTGTATAGGTTAGACAGAGTGTTAGGAAGAGAGCTGTATAGGTTAGACAGAGTGTTAGGAAGAGAGCTGTATAGGTTAGAACAGAGTGTTAGGAAGAGAGCTGTATAGGTTAGAACAGAGTGTTAGGAAGAGAGATGTATAGGTTAGAACAGGGTGTTAGGAAGAGATAGCTGTATAGGTTAGAACAGGGTGTTAGGAAGAGAGCTGTATAGGTTAGAACAGAGTGTTAGGAAGAGAGATGTATAGGTTAGAACAGAGTGTTAGGAAGAGAGCTGTATAGGTTGGACAGAGTGTTAGGAAGAGAGCTGTATAAGTTAGAACAGAGTGTTAGGAAAGAGAGCTGTATAGGTTAGAACAGAGTGTTAGGAAGAGAGCTTAGGTTAGAACAAGTGTTAGGAAGAGAGCTGTATAGGTTAGAACAGAGTGTTAGGAAGAGAGATGTATAGGTTAGAACAGGGTGTTAGGAAGAGATAGCTGTATAGGTTAGAACAGGGTGTTAGGAAGAGAGATGTATAGGTTATAACAGAGTGTTAGGAAAGAGATGTATAGGTTAGAACAGGGTGTTCGGAAGAGAGATGTATAGGTTAGAACAGGGTGTTAGGAAGAGAGCTGTATAGGTTAGAACAGAGTGTTAGGAAGAGAGATGTATAGGTTAGAACAAAGTGTTAGGAAGAGAGCTGTATAGGTTAGACAGAGTGCTAGGAAGAGATCGCTGTATAGGTTAGAACAGGTGTTAGGAAGAGAGCTGTATAGGTTAGAACAGAGTGTTAGGAAGAGAGCTGTATAGGTTAGAACAGGGTGTTAGTAAGAGAGATGTATAGGTTATAACAGAGTGTTAGGAAAGAGATGTATAGGTTAGAACAGGGTGTTAGGAAGAGAGATGTATAGGTTAGTACAGGATGTTAGGTAGAGAGCTGTATAGGTTAGAACAGGATGTTAGAAAGAGAGCTGTATAGGTTAGAACTGGGTGTTAGGAAGAGAGCTGTATAGGTTAGACAGAGTGTTAGGAAGAGAGCTGTATAGGTTAGAACAGAGTGTTAGGAAGAGAGCTGTATAGGTTAGACAGAGTGTTAGGAAGAGAGCTGTATAGGTTAGAACAGAGTGTTAGGAAGAGAGCTGTATAGGTTAGAACAGAGTGTTAGGAAGAGAGATGTATAGGTTAGAACAGGGTGTTAGGAAGAGATAGCTGTATAGGTTAGAACAGGGTGTTAGGAAGAGAGCTGTATAGGTTAGAACAGAGTGTTAGGAAGAGAGCTGTATAGGTTAGAACAGAGTGTTAGGAAGAGAGATGTATAGGTTAGAACAGGGTGTTAGGAAGAGATAGCTGTACAGGTTAGAACAGGGTGTTAGGAAGAGAGATGTATAGGTTAGTACAGGATGTTAGGTAGAGAGCTGTATAGGTTAGAACAGGATGTTAGAAAGCGAGCTGTATAGGTTAGAACAGGGTGTTAGGAAGAGAGATGTATAGGTTAGAACAGGGTGTTAGGAAAGAGATGCATAGGTTAGTACAGGATGTTAGGTAGAGAGCTGTATAGGTTAGAACTGGGTGTTAGGAAGAGAGCTGTATAGGTTAGACAGAGTGTTAGGAAGAGAGCTGTATAGGTTAGACAGAGTGTTAGGAAGAGAGCTGTATAGGTTAGAACAGAGTGTTAGGAAGAGAGCTGTATAGGTTAGAACAGAGTGTTAGGAAGAGAGATGTATAGGTTAGAACAGGGTGTTAGGAAGAGATAGCTGTATAGGTTAGAACAGGGTGTTAGGAAGAGAGCTGTATAGGTTAGAACAGAGTGTTAGGAAAGAGATGTATAGGTTAGAACAGAGTGTTAGGAAACAGAGCTGTATAGGTTAGAACTGGGTGTTAGGAAGAGAGCTGTATAGGTTAGACAGAGTGTTAGGAAGAGAGCTGTATAGGTTAGAACAGAGTGTTAGGAAGAGAGCTGTATAGGTTAGAACAGAGTGTTAGGAAGAGAGCTGTATAGGTTAGAACAGAGTGTTAGGAAGAGAGCTGTATAGGTTAGAACAGAGTGTTAGGAAAGAGATGTATAGATTAGAACAGGGTGTTAGGAAGAGATAGCTGTATGGGTTAGAACAGGGTGTTAGGAAGAGAGCTGTATAGGTTAGAACTGGGTGTTAGGAAGAGAGCTGTATAGGTTAGACAGATTGTTAGGAAGAGAGATGTATAGGTTAGAACAGGGTGTTAGGAAGAGATAGCTGTATAGGTTAGAACAGGGTGTTAGGAAGAGAGATGTATAGGTTAGAACAGGGTGTTAGGAAGAGATAGCTGTATAGGTTAGAACAGGGTGTTAGGAAGAGAGATGTATATGTTAGAACAGGGTGTTAGGAAGAGAGCTGTATAGGTTAGAACAGGGTGTTAGGAAGAGAGATGCATAGGTTAGTACAGGATGTTAGGTAGAGAGCTGTATAGGTTAGAACAGGGTGTTAGGAAGAGAGCTGTATAGGTTAGACAGAGTGTTAGGAAGAGACTGTATAGGTTAGACAGAGTGTTAGGAAGAGAGCTGTATAGGTTAGAACAGAGTGTTAGGAAGAGAGCTGTATAGGTTAGAACAGAGTGTTAGGAAGAGAGATGTATAGGTTAGAACAGGGTGTTAGGAAGAGATAGCTGTATAGGTTAGAACAGGGTGTTAGGAAGAGAGCTGTATAGGTTAGAACAGAGTGTTAGGAAGAGAGATGTATAGGTTAGAACAGAGTGTTAGGAAGAGAGCTGTATAGGTTGGACAGAGTGTTAGGAAGAGAGCTGTATAAGTTAGAACAGAGTGTTAGGAAGAGAGCTGTATAGGTTAGAACAGAGTGTTAGGAAGAGAGCTGTACAGGTTAGAACAGAGTGTTAGGAAGAGAGCTGTATAGGTTAGAACAGAGTGTTAGGAAGAGAGATGTATAGGTTAGAACAGGGTGTTAGGAAGAGATAGCTGTATAGGTTAGAACAGGGTGTTAGGAAGAGAGATGTATAGGTTATAACAGAGTGTTAGGAAGAGAGATGTATAGGTTAGAACAGGGTGTTCGGAAGAGAGATGTATAGGTTAGAACAGGGTGTTAGGAAGAGAGCTGTATAGGTTAGAACAGAGTGTTAGGAAGAGAGATGTATAGGTTAGAACAAAGTGTTAGGAAGAGAGCTGTATAGGTTAGACAGAGTGCTAGGAAGAGATCGCTGTATAGGTTAGAACAAGGTGTTAGGAAGAGAGCTGTATAGGTTAGAACAGAGTGTTAGGAAGAGAGCTGTATAGGTTAGAACAGGGTGTTAGTAAGAGAGATGTATAGGTTATAACAGAGTGTTAGGAAGAGAGATGTATAGGTTAGAACAGGGTGTTAGGAAGAGAGATGTATAGGTTAGTACAGGATGTTAGGTAGAGAGCTGTATAGGTTAGAACAGGATGTTAGAAAGAGAGCTGTATAGGTTAGAACTGGGTGTTAGGAAGAGAGCTGTATAGGTTAGACAGAGTGTTAGGAAGAGAGCTGTATAGGTTAGAACAGAGTGTTAGGAAGAGAGCTGTATAGGTTAGACAGAGTGTTAGGAAGAGAGCTGTATAGGTTAGAACAGAGTGTTAGGAAGAGAGCTGTATAGGTTAGAACAGAGTGTTAGGAAGAGAGATGTATAGGTTAGAACAGGGTGTTAGGAAGAGATAGCTGTATAGGTTAGAACAGGGTGTTAGGAAGAGAGCTGTATAGGTTAGAACAGAGTGTTAGGAAGAGAGCTGTATAGGTTAGAACAGAGTGTTAGGAAGAGATAGATGTATAGGTTAGAACAGGGTGTTAGGAAGAGAGCTGTATAGGTTAGAACAGGGGTTAGGAAGAGAGATGTATAGGTTAGAACAGGGTGTTAGGAAGAGAGCTGCATAGGTTAGAACAGGATGTTAGAAAGAGAGCTGTATAGGTTAGAACTGGGTGTTAGGAAGAGAGCTGTATAGGTTAGACAGAGTGTTAGGAAGAGAGCTGTATAGGTTAGAACAGAGTGTTAGGAAGAGAGCTGTATAGGTTAGAACAGAGTGTTAGGAAGAGAGCTGTATAGGTTAGAACAGGGTGTTAGGAAGAGAGATGTATAGGTTAGAACAGGGTGTTAGTAAGAGATAGCTGTATAGGTTAGAACAGGGTGTTAGGAAGAGAGCTGTATAGGTTAGAACAGAGTGTTAGGAAGAGAGATGTATAGGTTAGAACAGAGTGTTAGGAAGAGAGCTGTATAGGTTAGACAGAGTGTTAGGAAGAGAGCTGTATAGGTTAGACAGAGTGTTAGGAAGAGAGCTGTATAGGTTAGAACAGAGTGTTAGGAAGAGAGCTGTATAGGTTAGAACAGGGTGTTAGGAAGAGAGCTGTATAGGTTAGAACAGAGTGTTAGGAAGAGAGCTGTATAGGTTAGAACAGAGTGTTAGGAAGAGAGATGTATAGGTTAGAACAGGGTGTTAGGAAGAGATAGCTGTATAGGTTAGAACAGGGTGTTAGGAAGAGAGCTGTATAGGTTAGAACAGAGTGTTAGGAAAGAGATGTATAGGTTAGAACAGAGTGTTAGGAAGAGAGCTGTATAGGTTAGAACAGAGTGTTAGGAAGAGATAGCTGTATAGGTTAGAACAGGGTGTTAGGAAGAGAGCTGTATAGGTTAGAACAGAGTGTTAGGAAGAGAGTTAGAACTGTATAGGTTAGAACAGGGTGTTAGTAAGAGAGATGTATAGGTTATAACAGAGTGTTAGGAAGAGAGATGTATAGGTTAGAACAGGGTGTTAGGAAGAGAGCTGTATAGATTAGACAGAGTGTTAGAAAGAGAGCTGTATAGGTTATAACAGGGTGTTAGGAAGAGAGATGTATACGTTAGAACAGGGTGTTAGGAAGAGAGCTGTATAGGTTAGACAGAGTGTTAGGAAGAGAGCTGTATAGGTTAGACAGAGTGTTAGAAAGAGAGCTGTATAGGTTATAACAGGGTGTTAGGAAGAGACAGCTGTATAGGTTATAACAGGGTGTTAGGAAGAGAGCTGTATAGGTTATAACAGAGTGTTAGGAAGAGAGCTGTATAGGTTATAACAGGGTGTTAGGAAGAGACAGCTGTATAGGATAGAACAGGGTGTTAGTAAGAGAGCTGTATAGGTTAGAACAGAGTGTTAGGAAGAGAGCTGTATAGGTTAGAACAGAGTGTGTTAGGGAGGAAGAGAGCTGTATAGGTTAGAACAGAGTGTTAGGAAGAGAGCTGTATAGGTTAGAACAGAGTGTTAGGAAGAGAGATGTATAGGTTAGAACAGGATGTTAGGAAGAGAGAGCTGTATAGGTTAGAACAGGGTGTTAGGAAGAGAGCTGTATAGGTTAGAACAGGGTGTTAGGAAGAGAGCTGTATAGGTTAGAACAGAGTGTTAGGAAGAGAGCTGTATAGGTTAGAACAGAGTGTTAGGAAGAGAGATGTTAGTTAGAAGTTAGAGAGCTGTATAGGTTAGAACAGGAGAACAGGTTAGGAAGAGAGCTGTATAGGTTAGAACTGTATAGGTTAGAGTGTTAGGAAGAGAGCTGTATAGGTTAGAACAGAGTGTTAGGAAGAGAGCTGTATAGGTTAGAACAGAGTGTTAGGAAGAGAGCTGTAGGTTAGAACAGGTTAGAACAGAAGTGTTAGGAAGAGAGCTGTATAGGTTAGAACAGAGTGTTAGGAAGAGAGCTGTATAGGTTAGAACAGAGTGTTGTATAGGTTAGAACAGAGTGTTAGGAAGAGAGCTGTATAGGTTAGACAGAGTGTTAGGAAGAGAGCTGTATAGGTTAGAACAGAGTGTTAGGTAGAGAGCAGTATAGGTTAGACAGAGTGTTAGGAAGAGAGCTGTATAGGTTAGAACAGGGTGTTAGGAAGAGAGATGTATAGGTTAGAACAGAGTGTTAGGAAGAGAGCTGTATAGGTTAGACAGAGTGTTAGGAAGAGAGCTGTATAGATTAGACAGAGTGTTAGAAAGAGAGCTGTATAGGTTAGAAAGAGAGCTGTATAGGTTAGGAAACAGGGTGTTAGGAAGAGAGCTGTATAGGTTAGACAGAGTGTTAGGAAGAGAGCTGTATAGGTTAGAACAGGGTGTTAGGAAGAGAGTGTTAGGAAGAGAGCTGTATAGGTTAGACAGAGTGTTAGGAAGAGAGCTGTATAGGTTAGACAGAGTGTTAGGAAGAGAGCTGTATAGGTTATAACAGGGTGTTATGTAAGGTTAGAACAGGGTGTTAGGAAGAGAGCTGTATAGGTTAGACAGAGTGTTAGAAAGAGAGCTGTATAGGTTATAACAGGGTGTTAGGAAGAGACAGCTGTATAGGTTATAACAGGGTGTTAGGAAGAGAGCTGTATAGGTTATAACAGAGTGTTAGGAAGAGAGCTGTATAGGTTATAACAGGGTGTTAGGAAGAGACAGCTGTATAGGATAGAACAGGGTGTTAGTAAGAGAGCTGTATAGGTTATAACAGAGTGTTAGGAAGAGAGATGTATAGGTTAGAACAGGGTGTTAGGAAGAGAGCTGTATAGGTTATAACAGAGTGTTAGGAAGAGAGATGTATAGGTTATAACAGGGTGTTAGGAAGAGAGCTGTATAGGTTATAACATGGTGTTAGGAAGAGACAGCTGTATAGGATAGAACAGATTGGAATGAATTGTTTCCTTTTCCTTTTTTGCTTCTTTCATCTCTTGTCCACTTGTTACTGATATGTATTATTGGTTTTCAATTCAACTCTGATTAAGTAACCATTCAATGAATAGGTAAAGCAGTTGTAGAGTGAAAAAATCTTCCTCTCTCTAAAGCGCACACACACCACAAACACACACACCACACACACACACCACACGCACACACCATACACACACACACCACACACACCACACACACACACAATGTGGCCCGTTATTGACAATGACACACACACCACACACACACACACCACACACACATTGAGGTCCGTTATCGACACACTCCACACACACACACACAAAAAGAGGCACGTTATCGACAACGACACACACACCCACACACAATGAGGTCCGTTATCGACAACGACACACACACACACAAGGAGGTCCGTTATCGACAATAACACACACACACACGAGGCCCGCTATCGACACACACACACACACACACACACACACACACACACACACACACACACACACACACACACACACACACACACACACACACACACACACACAATGAGGCCCGTTATCGACACTGACACACACACCACACACACACCACCACTCTCCTGTGATCTTCACGCTCAAACATTCATTTCCTTCATTGATTTAACATGCAAAACATTCATTTCCAATGAGACATCCTTTCCCACAATGCTGTGCGGTTTCTCCTGTGAGATAAAGACTATCGGTGCCTTGCTGCAGGGCCTTGTGAAGGCCTGCTGGAAAGGCATCATTCTTTAGGTCCTTTAATGGAGGGAGATAGTGAGGGCCGTGGAGTTGTCAAATGGCATTGTTGTGCTTTTAAAAGAAGAAGCTGAAGAAGCCAGGGAGGGAGGAAGGGCGCAGGTTGGGGTGGGTGACTTCCTTTCCGCCTAGACGTGTACACACGCCGCATTTCAATCGCTTCCAGACACGGCTTCATGCATTATTCATGACAGGAGGAATTACCGCTCCTCTACTCTCCCTCTGTTTCCCCTCTCGCTCTCTCTCTGTCTCTCTCTGTCTCTCTCTTTCTCTCTAATAACAGCTTAGACACACACAAGTAAGCACACACATACACAGGCACAAGACACACACATTCATGGGTGCACAACACACACACACACACACACACACACACACACACACACACACACACACACACACACACACACACACACACACACACACACACACACTGACACACATCGAAACACACACACACACACACAATCCTCACAGTTAGCCTTCACAGTTAATTTCCTTTCAAGTTAATTAAACCAAATCTCACAGTGAATGTGTGTGTGTGTGTACATACGTGTGTGTTTGCCCCCTTCGTTTCCCTGCCAAACTTGCTCAATTCTAATAGGCCTCTCCTGGAAGATAGTAGAGTTCAATAGCTGTTGAAGTTATTCCAATTCTCCTTGTTTTATTCTGTTGCATCTCCCACCAATTACAGGGCAATGCGTTGTGGCAAAATGACAGAACTGAAAGAACTTTAACGGTCTTAAATAAGGTTACATGCTTGTATTGCCCCTCTCTGCTTTGTGGAGTGGAGATGCACAGCATGCCTCTGCATATATTTGTCACACTCTGTGTGTTCACATCAATGTAAACACACAGGGTTCTGATTACCAAGTGGCACATGCGAGACCGCTAACGAGCGCGGGGGGGGGGTCATGGCAGGGACAACTATTCTACCTCTTTATGAACTACACATGCTAATGAGTCCATGCCACAAATAAACACAGTCACTAACGCTAGTTCTCTCACTCTCCACCACTCATTGAAAACAGCTTGCAGGTACACAGCTAAAAAAAGAGAAGACTGTCAACAGTACATCCACTTCAAACCTCTGCGAACTAGCTCACGAAAACACAGAAAAAAAACTGGGAGAAGATGATGCTCCAGCTACGACATGTCTTAGGCCTCACGAAGCAGGGAGATAAACATTTATTAGGTACACAACCCTGTTCACGAAAATGGTTCGCTCCTACAGACAGAGAGCAGCGTTGTAGTGGCTTGCTATGCAATGCAGGCAGACAGGAATCGAGGCATTTAGTTACTGTTCGATTGAATGTTAGAATGGGCAAAACGAATGACCTAATCGACTTTGAACGTGGTACGATCGTCGGTTCCAGGAGTGCCGGTTCCAGTATCTCAGAAACGGCCGGCATCCTGTTTTTTTTCACGAATGACAATGTCTGGGGTTTACCAAGAATGGTGCGAAAAACAAAAAAACATCCAGTCAACAACAGTCCTGTGGATGAAAACAGCTTGTTGATGAGAGGTCGAAGGAGAACGGCAGGAGTCGTGCAAGCTAACAGGCCGGCCACCAACAGGCAAATAACGGCGTAGTATAACAGTGGGGTGCAGAACGGCAATTTGGAATGCACAACTCATTGGCATTTGTCACGGATGGGCTATTGCTATCACACCAGGTGCCACTCCTATCAGCTAAAAACAAAAAGAAGCGGCTCCAGTGGGCACGCCGACACTGGACAATTGAGGAGCGGAAAAACATTGCCTGGTCCGACAAATCCCAGTTCCTGTTGCATCATGCTGATGGCAGAGTCAGGATGTGGCGTAAGTCCAAGGCCTCGTCCTTCCTGGTGTCAACGGTACAGGCTGGTGGCGGTGGTGTAATTGTGTGGGAAATGTTTAGATACCAACATTTGAACGGCACACCTTGTAGAATCCATGCCCCACAAAGAATTCAGGCTGTTCTGGAGGCGAAGGGGGGTCCGGTACTAAGTGGGTGTACCTAATAAAATGAGTTTCTATGTTTTTCAGATAGACGAGGAGGGACACTGACCTGTCCTGTCTCTAAGCATTGTTTACAGTGTACCAACACGTTTTCTGGGGTGATGCTCTGTCCCTCTCTGTGCCCCATTTCCCTCTCCCCTCCTTACTCTCTCCCTCGCTCCCTCCCCCTCCTTCTCTTAGGAGGAAAGATCTGTTTGTTCTTCTAAACACCCCTGAGGTGGACGGTCCCTGTGACATTTAGATGAAAGCGTTGGTCTTGCGAGGCGTCAAGTCGCTGAGCGTGCTCTCTCATTCAGACACAGACAGCATCAGACATCCTCCCCCACGGCTCACAGCCAGCACCCCTTCACTGCTACACCAGGCCTGGACTCCAGCCTGCACCTAGGGCTGTTGCGGTGACCATATTACCGCCACACCAGCAGTCATGAGTCATGACCACAGTCAATTTCCACATCAATGTAGAGTCATGGAAATCTCCTCTCATGCACTCTGGACATCAGATCCCTAATGGCCATCAGGTCGCTAATGTCGTGGTACTCAGGCCTCTGTTGTCCCTCTAACCCCTCTGACAACAATCCCAATGATATCGAAAATCACATTAAACACTTTCGCATCAAAACAGTATCATGCTTTTAAAACTCACCTCACTGTGATTGATCAATTTGAAGAAAGAAGTTCAACGACAGGTTGAAACTGAGTGGAAAACATGTTTGAATTTTTTTTTTATGGATGTTGTTTCAAAGCCAAACACAACGAAATGGACAGGGCATTCTAAGGTGACGATTCATTAAAACCCCCATATGCATATTAGAGCTGATGCATAGGCCTATGAGCCCAAGCCTCAAAATCCCCCCCCGGAATTAAAACAATGATTGCGCCATTATACAGTACTGTGCATAGCCTACTGCATATTACACAGGATGGAAAACACTTAAAAAAAACAGATTTAAGATGTCTTTGGTACATAGTTGGTCTAGTCTATGCTCCAAAACGAAACAAATCCTAGTAATGGCCTTTGCGTGTGAACTGTTTTATTATGCATGCTGAATGGACTGGTTACCTTGTGCTACTTTCCAAATGTTCCATCCATGAGTCTGGGAGAGAATGTATAGTCCTAGGTGATGCTGTTGGTTCATTGATTGTGCAGAGCGGCTTACAGAGTTAGACCACATTACAGTGAATTTGTATTGGATTTTGAATAGCCTAATAATAGGACATTATTTACCTTTTCATAATTAATAGGCTGACACATTTCACATTGCTTCTTCTTCCTCCTCTGAGGAGCAGTAGGAGAGATCGGACCAATGTGCAGCGTGGTAAGTGTCCATCTTAGTTTATTACACTGAACACTAAAGAATACAAAATAACAAAGTGAATGATACAAACGAAAACCGAAACAGTCCTGAAATGTGAAACAAACATTACAACAGGAAACATAATCACCCACAACTCAAAAGTGAAACCAGGCTCAATCAGGGACAACGAATGACAGCTGCCTCGGATTGAGAACCATACCAGGCCAAACACAGGAATCCCAAATCATCGAAAAAGGAACAAAGACAACCCACCCAACTCACGCCCTGACCATACTAAAACAAAGACATAACAACAGAACTAAGGTCAGAATGTGACACACATTACCTTTAGCTGCAGAATATCTCATCTCACCAACCGTGCGTTTCCATCTCCTCCTCAATCTCCTTCATTCCTTTCTGGAGCACGCAGATTTGTTCTCAACTGGCTGCCAACAGTTTAATGAAATATTTTCTAAATGTGAAAACATGTTAATATCGATGTTCCTGAATAGATTTTTTTACTTGGTTTCCCAAATGAAGCACTGGGTAGCTGCAGGAACAGGATTGGAGATCCCATGGCATTCAGAATTTGGGGCGGAATATCACCTGTCATCCAGGGATAGGCTGTATGCTACTTAAATAGTGGTTGATGCGTGGAGTGAAATAACTGGAGTAGCCTACCCAGCATGATGGAAAAATGAACCCGCAGGAGAGAAGCCTTTATTCGCTATTCCAGTCCATACGGATGACTTCTTGCCATATTTGTTCCCCTGCCCCTGTTCCTGCCAATTTAATAATGGGCCATTCTAAATGGAAACTAATGTTAGATATTAGTAAAGACAAGATTGAACTGAGAATAATCTGATGGGTGAAACATGTGATCACTTGATGACAGAATGTGTGTGCAGCCTGAAGCAAGGAACAGAGAGCGAGCTTTTATTGGTTGACTTTCTCAAATAGTGGATAGTCTCAATGGTTGCATCACATCGTGTTCTGATTTCTAAGACATTCTAAGGTTTGTATCATTCACAACTTAAGTTGCCAAATATCTCTAAATCTAGTGTATAGGACATGTTTCAAATGATCACTTTAACACTCAACATTCCACTTCATATGAGCATTTGTCCCAGAATGGGAAAAATATCCTTTCTATTTCATTCAGCTAAGTTCAATTATATTCTTCTTACTATAAAATCATATAATATATAATAATGGCACAGGACTTATAAGCATATCTTGTCTGCTAAATGAACAAGCCCACAGTCTATGGCATGGAGCACAGACAGCATACAGAAGGACAACTCATATTCTGTTCTTCTGAAATACATTTTCTTCATATCATAATGCTTCTTTAGACCTGCCTAAAAAATATATATGGATTTACTGTGATGGTTTATAATCAATTGCATGACAATAACCGGCTGACATAATGTCATGGCCGCCACAGCCCTGGCTGTACCCCCGTGGTGGTCATGATTTGTCCTCAACTGGCTTGCCTAGTTAAATAAAACACATCTTATTGTCTCAGCCTTTAAGCCTATATATATCACGGTGTCAAGGCATATGAACTAACAGGTTATAGAGCAAACGACACATAGGGTGTACTATGTATTATCATCTGGCTTCCCCTGTGATTTCACCCACCCACTGCTACTGGGGGAATTCGGGTTCCTATTGAAAGCAGGCTAGAATGAGAGGGAGAGAACGAGAGAGAGAGAGAGAGAGAGAGAGAAACGAGGGGAGAAGAGAGATAAAGAGAGAAACAAGCGATAGAGAGGGAGCGGGAGCGTAGCCGCTCCCTCCGTAACCCATTCTGATGTTTTCAGCGAGTCCTGTGTGGTTCGTCATGTCTATAGAAGCATGAGAGAGGAAAATCGAATCACGTGTGTCTGGCGATCTGTTGCCAACGAGCTTATGTCCATGAAGAAATATTCACTTATGACAAGGCCTCATCTGTTTCTCATTTCCATCTCTAACTCAGGCTGTGGAAATACAATAAAACACAAACACACACACACACACACACACACACACACACACACACACACACACACACACACACACACACACACACACACACACACACACACACACACACACACACACACACACACACGAGCCGTAATTCAGGCTGTGGAAATATTTTTCCTGCTGTTAAGTGATATCCTAATGTGTTTCCATCACTGTTAGAAGCATGGCACCGAGCCTGGGAGAGCGTAATTCAATAAAAAGCCTTCCAATAAAGAATACTGTTATGGGTCCTCTCTGTTCTGCTGTAAGTTAATGTACTTCAGAGAGAATGGAGAGTGTACAGTCATCCGACTCTCTGAATGTATATCCTCAGACAGGGGTGTCAAATGCATTGGACAAATACATTGGAGAAGGGGTGGGAGGATACGGGTGGGCTTCAGGTCTTGACTTGCATCTACACTCCTGTAGTTACCAAAAGTGTATTAAACCCTGACGTTAGAATTTATTTTATTTATTTATTTCACCTTTATTTAACCAGGTAGGCAAGTTGAGAACAAGTTCTCATTTACAATTGCGACCTGGCCAAGATAAAGCAAAGCAGTTCGACACATACAACGACACAAGTTACACATGGAGTAAAACAAACATACAGTCAATAATACAGTATAAACAAGTCTATATATATATATATATAGAATATATATATATATATATATATATATATATATATATATATATATATATATATATATATAGAATGAGGCTACTATAGATGGACCTGGAGTGGTGGTGAAGGGGTACAGTCAGGGATGTGGTGGTGAAGGGGTCTTTATTTACAATGACAGCCTATCAGGGAACAGTGGGTTAACTGCCTTGTTCAGGGGCAGAATGACAGATTTTTACCTTGTCAGCTCAGGGATTTCAGTTACTTTCAGTTACTGGCCCAATGCTCTAACCACTAGGCTACCTGCCACCCCTGTGGCAGCACAAATTCAACCACACCTTTGTTTTTATCACAAAACCAGAGAGCAACCTCTGTCCGGTGGAGTCCACAAAGCATATCGCATGTAACGAACAGTTACGTGACCTACAGCATGGTCAAGCAAGTTAATGTTTCCCACATTTTCGGACCACTAAACAACTATTGATTTAGAACCACAGAGAGTTACTGCAAGTCACAAAGAAAACAGGAGCTGCCTCCACTATTCCAGCACCATTTCAACATCATCAAATCACCTCCGCGTAGTCTAATACAGTGACAACTAAAAGATACCAAAACAATTTAGTCCAATCAACGTAAGCTAAACATGATGTGGCTGTCAATGGTTCGGATTTCTGTGCGCGTGCGTGTTGGTGCTAGCAGAAAAAAAGATGTTGACTCACCCCACTTGTAGAGAAATGCCATCCTCTTCTCTTTCATGTTGAAGAAATGGCCTATCAGTCTGTCATACAGTACACACTTTTATATTTTATTGTCCTAGGCTACCTGGCTAAAATGCTTGCTCGCTAGCCTCGTTTCTTTTCATGGGCAACGCTGGATAGTTAACATTAGCCTTCTACATCTAGCTACATATCGAACTTCCATCCTCTCAGGCCAGGGGCACAACAATGCATGAATGAATGGTTGGATCAAAATTACCATAATAATCATTGGCCAATACGATGAATGTGAAACCACAAGTCCAAGTCCCTATCTCCATCCATGGCTAATCTAGGAAAGGGCTAATTTTAGCTAGCTAACTAGCCACCGGACGACAACAACACAATGAGATGCAACAATTCAAGTTGTTTCTGTCAATGACTTAAGCTCTCAGTGCGATTTGATAGGGGGTGAAACCAAATCCAAATTGGCTTCCCTTGACACTTTTTTTTATTAAGGGAGGACAAATGCTCACTGACTTCCATTGCATTCAATGCCACAGGCGGCAAGGTCATACTCTTTTTGACCAGACGGCGTCAGATAGATGTCCTACACATACAAAGACAGCGGGGTGCTGTTTTGCTCGGTTGGATGCTTCCTCCGGTGAGATACATTCAGCCTCTTGCGAATTTAGGGAAGATTATGAAACACGGAGAGAGGAGAGATAAATGATGTTTTTTTTTGGGGGGGGGGGTAAGCCTGGAATCCATGAGTACACACCACTGAATTCCACAAAGATCTTGATATTAGCCGTTTTATCATGAAACTGGGTGGTCATTTCTCATGGTCAAAACATTCCTTTACATTAATTGTGTATACCTCTATTGACTTGAAATCTCTGCTCGGTGTTTAGGGTTTATGAAGAATTTATAGACTATTATGAGCTGTCATGAGTGATACATTGCACAATATGTCATATCCATAAGCCATTGGCCGGATATTTCTTTGTCATTTGTCATTTTTTCATTTAAGTGGCAGTAGCAATGAACCATGTAGCATTGTGGCATTGAACGCAAAAACCATGAATATTTTGTTCACAAGGTTTCATTCTGTATGTGCCTGTTAAATCTTTCAGAGCCTTTACGTTCCACAGAATCCATACAGCCTTTCTGAAAGCTGAAGTATGGATGGGATAATGAAGGAAACAGAGAGAGAGAGAGAGAGAGAGAGAGAGAGAGAGAGAGAGAGAGAGAGGGAGTCAAAGCACGTGAGAGGGTCAGAGATAGCAGGAAAGAGGGCAAGAGGATAAGATAAAGGATAAGGATAAGATAAAGAGAAGCACAGAGGGAGAGAAAGTGAGAGAGAGAGAGAGGGGTGGCGAAAGGGGGTGAGAGAGGGGGCAGAGCTGACTTTAATTTAAGTGTGTGTGTGTGTGTGTGTGTGTGTGTGTGTATAAAAGGGAGAGCGACAGAAGAAGAGAGAGAAAAAGAGCGAGAGAGGGGCATAATCCCAGAGAGAGAGTGAGAGAGAGAAATAAAAAAGGACAGAGAGATTTGGAGAGAGGGTCAGCTGGGGACAGTGGAGTAGCCTGGCAGTAGAAATGCATCAGGAGTATTATAGATGTTGTGTGTTTCCCTGAAAGTGAGAGACCATTTATAATTCAGAGTGACTAGGACAAACACTCTCCATCTGGTTAAGTTCCTTCTCTCTCTTTCCAACTCTTTTTCTCTTTTTTCTCTCTTTCTTATTCTATCTGTCATGCACATCGAAACTGATGGAGATAGTCCACTAGTATGAGAAAAATACAGTGCAGTATGTATGAAGGATACTGAGGATACTTGGGAATTACATTCAACTGCATGTAGAAGTGTGGCACTGATGACATCAACATTGTTTTGGTAGATATAATTTTTTTACCTAAAGTAGGGGAAAGTAAAAACACTGACTTATCCTTTATCATAATCCACAATCTCTAGCCTTCTGCTGCTTGCCCCCAGAACCTCAACTACCCCTTCCACCCCTACCCTCATCCCCTCATCCCCCACCCTCGCCAAGTGTGCCACTTTCAGTGCCTCCATTATCTGTCCCCGTCACCCCAAAGCAGGGCTAGAACAAAAGCCTGTTTGTCTGCGTCTGTCCCTGCCAAATCTCCGCACGGGAGACAAAGCCGGTGAACAGGCATTTGCTGGAGCCCTTCTACACCTCAATCCACCGTTTAATTGTTGACAAATGTGGTGTGCAGAGCTTTATTATTTGTTGTGTGGGATAATGTGGTTAAGACAAAGCCAATTGGTTGGCAGCATCTAAAAGCTTCTGGTAGCAGTATGGCAGTGTGCTGGGTAAAATAGGGAACCCAGGAGGACTTTATCTTAACAGAGTACAGGACACAATGTTGTACACAGGTTTAACCACAATGTTGTACACAGGTTTAACCACAATGTTGTACACAGGTTTAACCACAATGTTGTACACAGGTTTAACCACAATTCTGTACACAGGTTTACCACAATTATGTACACAGGTTTACCACAATGTTGTACACAGGTTTAAACACAATGTTGTACACAGGTTTAACCAATGTTGTACACAGGTTTAACCACAAGGTTGTACACAGGTTTAACCACAATGTTGTACACAGGTTTACCATAGAATTAGAAAACAAACTAGTTGCATTATTACTGTTTTACAAAAAGTATAATTGATGTTCTATAACCTCACAGGGTATGTTCATTTGTGACACGCCGAACTAGGGGAGAGAGAAAGAGAGAGAGAAATACAGTGAGCTCCCAGAGCTAAAACCCACATGTCGTTTTATATCTATGAATTCATTTCTCCTTTCATCTCTCTGGTCTTTAGTGCTAGTGTGGAGGTCTGGGCCATGTTGTGTAATGGAGGTCTGGGGTGAACTGAGGGGCTGAGCTCTGGGCTCTGACACAAACACTAAGGCCTGCTTCTGTCGTGGCTAACCTCTGGCACAGGGACATCCTAGCATCCCTCCATCACCTCCTTCCCACTCATCTCTTCATCCCGCCGGTATGCTTCTGTCACCTTCTTATCTCTCCATTCCCCTTGCCCGCTTGCCGCTCTGTCTTTCTCATCCCTCCCTTGTCACCCACCCTTTCCCTTTGCCCTGTCTCGCATCCCTCCTCCATGTTTCTCTCATCCTCCCATCCTCCCAGTCCCCTTGGACTTTAGCATCTCTAGGTCTGCTGTTTCTCATGTAAAGGATCAAGCCACCATGCTGATTATGCCAAATCTCAATCCTGGCCACGTGTGTATGTGTATGTGTATCAACAGGACGTAGTCCTTACTCTGACGAGGTATTCACTCTCTCTTTTATTAATGTTACCTTTATTTAACTAGGCAAGTCAGTTAAGAACAAAAATACTTGACGGCCTAAGAACGGTGGGTTAACTGCCTCTCTCTCTCTCTCTCTCTCTCTCTCTCTCTCTCTCTCTCTCTCTCTCATTTAATTCAAAGGGCTTTATTTACATTGTTTGCATTGTTTGCATTGTTTGCATTTTTACATTGTTTACATTGTTTACATTGTTTACATTGCCAAAGCAAGTCAAATAGATAATAAACAAAAGTGAAATAAACAATAAGAAATGTACAGTAAACATTACACTTACAAAAGTTCCAAAAGAATAAAGACGTTTCAAATGTCAAAATATGTATATTTGCAGTGTTGGAATGATCTGCAACAGTTAAAGTACAACAGGGAAAATAAGTCAACATAAATATGGGTTGTATTTACAATGGTGTTTGTTCTTCACTGTTTGCCCTTTTCTTGTGGCAACAGCTCACACATTTTGCACACTGTGGTATTTTACCCACTAGATATGGGAGATTATCAACATCGGGTTTGTTTTCAAATTCTCTGTGGATCTGTGTAATCTGAGGGAAATATGTGTCTCTAATATGGTCACACATTTGGCAGTAGTTTAGGAAGTGCAGCTGTTTCCACCTCATTTTGGGGGCAGTGTGCACATAGCCTGTCTTCTCTTGAGAGCCAGGGTAGCCTATGGCGGCCTTTCTCAATAGCAAGGCTATGCTCACTGAGTCTGTACATAGTCAAAGCTTTCCTTAAGTTTGTGTCAGTCACAGTGGTCAGGTATTCTGCCACTATGTACTCTCTGTTTAGGGCCAAATAGCATTCTAGTTTGCTCTGTTTTTTTTGTCAATTCTTTCCATTAAATTATATTTTTATTTTCTCATGATGTGGTTGTGTCTAATTGTGTTGCTGTCCTGGGGCTTTGTGGGGTCTGTTTGTGTTTGTGAACAGAGCCCCAGGACCAGCTTGCTTAGGGGACTCTTCTCCAGGTTCATCTCTCTATAGGTGATGGCTTTGATATGGAAGGTTGGGAAATCACTTCCTTTTAGGTGGTTATAGAATTTAACGGCTGATTCAAGTATTTTTAGCCAGATCCTAATTAGTATGTCAAATTTGATGTTATTTTGATGGCATAGAAGGCCCTTCTTGCTTTGTCTCTCAGATCATTCACAGCTTTGTGGAATTTAACTGTGGCGCTGATGTTTAGGCCGAGGTATGTATAGTTTTTTGTGTGCTCTAGGGCAACGGTGTCTAGATGGAATTTGTATTCATGGTCCTGGCAACTAACCTTTTTTGGAACACCATTATTTTGGTCTTACTGAGATTTACTGTCAGGGCCCAGGTCTGGCGGAATCTGTGCAGAATATCTAGGTGCTGCTAAAGACTTTGCCTTTGTTTCAGTTTGAATTGTTTGTCAATTTGGTTGTTTCCTGGTGAATATGTGGTCTGTTATTAGCTACTTTGGTAAAAAGCCAATTTGACATTTGCTCAGTACATCGTTTTCAGTATATTGAGCCTACTGAAAATCTGCTACATGCCATTGGCTTGGGCAAGTGTAAGACTGAGGGTTGGGCCTGTTTGCCAGCTCATTGCCTGGGCATATGTGACTTTCATGTTGAGGCCCTCTTTGAGGGAGTGGGGGGCACATGTCTGATCTGAGAGAGACAATATTGGGCTTGGGCATTGTTTGTTTGGGAGGGGTATTGATTGGTTGTGGTGGGGGTGTGGATGTTGGCCCTCTCTCTCTCTCTATCTCTCTCCTCCTCAGCCATTGTGTTACTCAGCCCTGAGGACCGTCCACAGTGTTAAACTAAATGCATCTTTGTTGAAGACTTAAACAAGAAGAAGAACAAGGCACTAACAAAACTAAGCTCCTCCACTCACCCAACTTGTGTCTTCCCTCACAACACAATAACAAGCCCTGTGGGTTATTTTCCCACGTCTTAATTTGTGGATGTTATTGTGGCTAAGACACGGGACGCGGCGGTGCCCATCCACTCGGTCCCACCAGGACAAAAGATGCAGGGTTTAAATGTAGGGCAGAAAGGGTGGGCAGGGTGGAGGACAGGAGTGGGACCCATCTCCTCTGCGTCTCCTCCACGTCTCCTTCCCTCCATTACGCAACACGCACCAGCCAACCGTCCTCCACGCTCACGCAATAACATAAAGCATAAGTAACGAGGTCAAGCGTCTGGTCTGTCCCCTTTGGAAGACAGCGTGAGACTGTGCCTGTCCTCTAGGGCTGTCTCTAGTATGTCCTTCATCTCACGCTCTGTCTCAACAGCAACAGTCAACACCATTATAAAATAATAATCATTCTGTGGTAAGAATCACAAAGATATATCAACTTAACATCTTTCGTGGCTATGGAACTCATAAGAAAACAAAAAGCTGGACGCATGTCAGTTTGTTTTCAGCATCAACACGTTTACGTACGTGAGAAATTGGACATTTCCCCCCATGCATTTCCTGTATGGTCCACTCAAACGGCTGAGATCATTCAGTAGCGGAGACTTGAATGTTCTCTCATCAGTTGGCTGTTTCTCAACTTACTCAGACAACTTTCCTCCACAGATCAGATGAACTGAGTGTAGATAATTGTGAAATCCAATAGATGTTGCCATACCTCCGGTTCTTGTGGGAAAATACAAGTCTAGAATTTCCCTTGTAGTTCCCTGTCTTACTGGGACTTTTAATTGCATTATTGTTAACGAAATACTGATGCAATTACAGGAAAGAGACTTGTCTCCCGTCTCACGAGAGTCGCACTGGTCTAACGACTAATCTCTGCAAGGGTCATGCGATAATTATACACCGTCTGGCCCCTTATGATGTTGCTGTTGCAAGCGGAGGCCGCATGACTTCTGAGAAATTAGCATATCATTTTCATGACTTTAATTACAGGCAATATTTCAGGTATTTACGGTTGTGTTTTTCTGTGTGTATCAGTCTCTTCATCAGATAGAGTGTTTGGAGTTTCAAGTGTCCTAAGTGTTCATAATCATTAACAGAGAGTCTCAATTAGCTGCCTGTCCCTTTTAATAGCCGGGCAACGGCACACATTTCAGCAAATAAATGACTGTTTCAAATAAATGACTGTTTCAAATAAATTACTGTTTCAAATAAATTACTGCTTCATATAAATGCTGGGTCTAAATGAATAGTTTACGAGGTTACCATGAATTACCATGAATTGTTTGTGAGGTTTAATGTTTGAATTGTTACATTAAATAATTCAGTAATTACTAAAAAAAATATTTTATTGTCAGTAAGAAACTAATAGCCATTGGCTGCTAACAACTGAGAACTCCTAGCTAACTGGCAAGCACAAAAACAGTCAACGACTACGGAAGTACAGAACACTCGAAATCGGGCCGAAAATGCACAGTCGAATATTTAAAAAAAAGATTGTCAAGGATTAAAAACAATTTATATAGAGACATAGGAAGACAAAATAAATGTGACACAGTGTGTAAAGGATAGAACATTATGAAGAAATTTAAGAAAATTAAGAAATGTATTAAAATGTTGGATGTGAATTAAACAATTAACTATGCATGCAAATGAGCAAAAGCTGTGTGCATTAAGGAAATAGACGCCTGGTTCAAATAGAAGCCGGTCACTAATAAGCAACTGTTGTGTTCAGTGATTGAAGCAAATAAACGCCCATGCTATTGATTGAAGTTTTACGGTATTTACATTTCACTGGCTGATTGTGAGAGAGAGAGAGTGATTATTTATTTATTTTTCTGTCAGGGGAGCGGCCGTGATTCTCAAAACCTTTTTTCATCCCACACACTTCCTTGATTAGAACGATGTTCAGAATTATCTCAGATATGAATATTCATGATCTCCCCAGCACCAGCTAACGCCTGTGATGTCACTGTGGTGGGAGGGAAAGAGAGAGAGAGAGAGAGAGGGAGAGAGGTGGAGAGAGAGAAAGAGGGAGAGGGAGAGGGAGAGGGAGAGGGAGAGAGAGAGAGAGAGGGAGGGAGAGGGAGAGGGAGAGAGAGAGAGAGAGATTTGACTTTTGGTCTTTCTTTACTGAAACATTCTCATTTAATAAAGAAAATTCCCCTTAAAAATAAAACTCCAAAATATATCCTGTACTGCATACATGTACCATACTCCCCTTTCCCTCTACCACACAGTACAAAACAACATCACTATAACCTTAAAAACACACCACTTCTACAACCGTATATCCAAAACATCTTCCACAGCTATACAGACAGCCTCCCCCAACACACCATATCTCCTGAAACATCTCCACATTTTTTATCAATCTATAGAACTGAAATTCTACCCTAAGGCGCGCAGAGACCGTCCCATTAAATTATCCCCCCTCCTTTGACCCTGTTCCTCCTTGTTAGCCAAAGAGACAACTCCGCCTGTGCAAACAGAAAATTCAAAAAAAAAAAAAAAAACTCTATTGAAAACAGATAGACCCGTCTTCAATTTGATCGATTATTAACGTTTAAAAATACCTAAAGTTGTATTACAAAAGTAGTTTGAATTGTTTTGGCAAAGTTTACAAGTAACTTTGGAAATATTTTGTAGTGACTGCGCAATTTGGAAGCGGTTTTTTTTCTGGATCAAACGCGCCAAATAAATGGACATTTTGGATATATATGGACGGAATTAATCGAACAAAAGGACCATTTGTGATGTTTATGGGACATATTGGAGTGCCAACAAAAGAAGCTGGTCAAAGGTAAGGCATGTTTTATATTTTATTTCTGCGTTTTTTGTAGCGCCTGCAGGGTTGAAATATGCTACTCTCTTTGTTTACTGCTGTGCTATCATCAGATAATAGCATCTTATGCTTTCGCTGAAAAGTCTTTTTAAAATCTGACATGTTGGCTGGATTCACAATGAGTGTAGCTTTAATTTAGTATCTTACATGTGTGATTTAATGAAAGTTAGATTCTGCACAGCCTTTAGCCGGAAAGCAGCCATCCTGCTTTCCAGTTTTACCAGGCCATATCCTCCTTCGTGGACGGTCATGTGCAACACTGCCGCCCTCAGCCAGTGATGGCCCGACCAGGAAAAAGTTCACCAGCTTGCATTGCAGGTCTGCGAGCAGAGGACAGCCAGTTTATGCCACAGGGGTTGAGGACAGCCAGTTTATGCCACAGGGAAGATGCCACCAGGTTGTTGATTATCAGCACCCTCCCTCTATATGACACTTGGGACAGGAGCTACCTCCACCTGGCCAGTCTTGACACCACTGTCTGTGACAGCCCCTCCCAGTTCTTCCTGACCCACCTCTCCGAGCCCAGGTACACCCCCAACACTTTAAGCCCCTCACAACTCCACTGCAAACTCCCCCCATAACTAACATAACAGAGCTTTGTTCTTGCCCCAGTTTACCTTAGTTGATGAAGCTCCCTCGTACACCTTCAGACTGGTCTCAGCATATGCAAATTACGTTTCCGTCAGGATCTGCATATCCTGACGGAAACATCATTTGCATATGCTGACACTGCTATGTCTGTCACCACATCCATGCCTGTCCAGCACACTCTCTGCGGTCTGCTACGTAGCAATCCCAAAAACAGCTCAATGGCTAGTATATATAACTGCCCAGAGAGAGGGCATCCTTGTCTATGCCCCGTCTCACCCAGACTGGCCTATTGATCCCCCCCTCCTACCTTAACCATACATGACGCCCCAGCGTACAACAGCTTTACACAGGTCAAAAACCTCTTCCCAAACACAGACATCACATTAAACAGATACTCATGGTCCACTCTATCAAAAGCCTTCTCTTGATCTAAAGAGACCAGTCCAAAGTTCACATTTGAACCTCTCGACACGTCCAGCAAGTTCCTGATTAAGAACAAGTTGTCCATGATTGAGCGTCCCGGTACACAATATGTTTGATCCTTATGTACTATCGAGTCCAGATGGGACTTCAGTCTGTTAGAGAAGACCTTGGCAAATATCTTGTAGTCCGCACAGAGCAATGCCACAGACCTCCAGTTCTTAAGTTCATGCAAGTCCCCTTTTTGGGCAGGAGAGTCAGAGCCGCCCAATGGCAGCTCATCGGCAACTCTACTACCCCGACACATTTACGCAACACGCAAAACAAGTCCAGTCCAATTATTCCCCAGATTTTTTAAATAAAACTCCACTGGGAGTCCATCGACCCCAGGTGTATGACCGGGGGACATCTGGGTTACGGCCTCTGCCAGCTCATGGGAATGTCCATTTCATCCCTCTGTGCCGGAGAGAGCTTAGGGAGTCCTGCGAACAAGACCTGAGCACACATAGGATCACACATTTCTGCCCTATACAACTCAATATAAAACTCCACAATTGGCTCCCGCATCTCACCCACCACAGAGGTCACCCGCCCATCAGACAGCCGTAGAAAATGCATAACTTTGGCGTCACCACTCTGTCTTTCCAAACCAAAGAAGAAGGAGCTGGGAGCATCCATCTCCTTCGGCATGGAGAGCCTAGCTCTTACAAGTGCTACCTTTACTTTACCTGGAAAAAACTACCCAGGTCCCTACGTAATTCAGCTAAATTAGCCTGAAGGCCTACATTGCCTTGCCCCACCATCTCTACCTCCATCTCACTAATACAACACTCTAGTTCCCCTAATACTCTCCTAGCCTCTGAGGATGAGAGAGCTGTATACTGTTGACAGAATGCAGAATTTGGACTTTCCCCACATCCCACCATTGACTCAGAGACTCATAATCCTCTCTTCGCTGCCCCCACCTTTCCCAAAAGGTCTGTAAACCTGAGCAAAAAGTGGCATCTTGTAAGAGCTTTACATTAAACTTCCAATAGGATGCCTGCCGGGGCCCTGGTGAAATAGACAGCTGAGCCATGGTTATGTGATAATCCGAAAACCCCACCGGGAGAATGGTAGCGCCCAACAGCCTATTGCTCTGATTCCTGGGCATGTAAAAACGATTAAGTCGGGCTGCACTCACCCTAGCCAACGGAACCTTCACCCATGTATACTGTCTTGTGTTAGGATGTTTAGTTCTCCAAACATCCACTAGGTCAAACTGATTAATGATGTCCCTTAATTAACACTCCCACTGACACTGAATGAGGCTCTTCCCCATTTATGGCTTTCGTAAAAATTCATTGTACAGTTCCAGTCCCCTCCGACCACCAGCGTCTCCTCAGGCGCTACCTGTGAGAGTTCCTGTCTAAGACACCCAAACAGAACCCCCTCTCTCTCCCTGTGTTAGGCGCATACACATTTATAAAGACAAAATCCATGTTGTTAATTTCTGCTTTTACAACAAGCAGCCTACCCCTACACACCTCCTTTGAGGAGCAAATTTTTACAGACAGACCCGGTACAAAAAGGACTGCCACCCCTGCACTAAAATCTGTCCCATGGCTCAACACACTTGCCCCTTTCCACCAGAGCCCCCAATCGACTTCATTCACCACATTACTATGGGTCTCCTGCAGAAACAACACCTGTACTTTTTTTGCTTCACATATTCACCCAACACACTCCTCTTTCCCGCATCTCTGGCGCCAGTTATATTGAGCGATCCTTCCCGAAGAGTCTCCATAAGAAGTAGGAGAAAAGCCAGCAAAGAAAGAGACCAATAGCAAAGCTCAAAAAGCCCCAGTGCCAGAAAGAAACTACACATCTAAACGGTGTCTGAAGGTAGACCCTTATGCACTGTTGTGATCCACTCCCTCAACCTAAACTGTTTCCTGTGTGAGAGGACACCATGCTCCTCATTTTTCATAGCGTGTTGTCCTGATCTTACAACCTTTCTCGGATCAGAAAAAAAGCCTCAAGATTAACTTTTTTCCCCTTGGTCTCATTCAGGAACCTTGTCAATTCCCTCAACGTGTACTTTGAACCCTCTGCCCATTGAAGAGGAGTCTGAAAAAAAACTCATC
Organism: Oncorhynchus tshawytscha; assembly: GCF_018296145.1. NCBI lineage: Eukaryota > Metazoa > Chordata > Actinopteri > Salmoniformes > Salmonidae > Oncorhynchus > Oncorhynchus tshawytscha. Next base: position 59,161,719 of record NC_056436.1, on the reverse strand, counting down.
ATCCTCTTACTCAGACTCACTTTCCTCCTCATCTCCATCTCCCATCCTGACCACCTGCCCTTCCTCTCTGGTCATCTACACCACCATCTCTGGCATGACTAGACCCAGCCTTATCTACACCACCATCCATAGCATGACTAGACCCAGCCTCATCTACAACACCATCCATAGCATGACTAGACCCAGCCTCATCTACACCACCATCCATAGCATGACTAGACCCAGCCTCCGCTACACCACCATCCATAGCATGACTAGACCCAGCCTCCGCTACACCGCCATCCATAGCATAACTAGACCCAGCCTCAGCTACCCCACCATCTCTAGCCTGACTAGGCCCAGCCTCATCTACACCACCATCTCTGGAATGACTAGACCCAGCCTCATCTACACCACCATCTCTAGCCTGACTAGGCCCAGCCTCAGCTACACCATCATCCATAGCATGACTAGGCCCAGCTTCTGCTGTCTGCATCTCATTGCCCCCTGCACGTTGACCTCGATTTCCCCCACTGGCGCTTGTGCCCTCACCTTGTCTACGGCCTTTATGTGGGCAAGCCAAACTCTTATGCACCAAATCCCCACATTCAAAACACCGTAGACTATCTGTGATGGAAAACCCTGCGTAGAGCCCCTCCCCATGCCTCACTTTAAAATGCACATTTAGCTGGGCCCAGCTTCTGCTGTCTGCATCTCATTGCCCCCTGCACGTTGACCTCGATTTCTCCCACTGGCGCTTGTGCCCTCACCTTGTCTACGGCCTTTATGTGGGCAAGCCAAACTCTTATGCACCAAATCCCCACATTCAAAACACCGTAGACTATCTATGATGGCAAACCCTGCGTAGAGCCCCTCCCCATGCCTCACTTTAAAATGCACATTTAGCTGGGCCCAGCTTCTGCTGTCTGCATCTCATTGCCCCCTGCACGTTGACCTCGATTTCTCCCACTGGCGCTTGTGCCCTCACCTTGTCTACGGCCTTTATGTGGGCAAGCCAAACTCTTATGCACCAAATCCCCACATTCAAAACACCGTAGACTATCTATGATGGCAAACCCTGCGTAGAGCCCCTCCCCATGCCTCACTTTAAAATGCACATTTAGCTGTTGCTCATTGTTACTCAGAAACATGAACACTTGCCTCCGGAACGAAACAACATGCTTAACGGCATCTGCCTGGAAACCTGCCGACAGTAGACGAAACCCGCTAGCAAATTTACAAAAATGACTCAGCTCTTTCCCGATTTCATCATCTGTAATAAAGGGAGGCAAATTTGCAACTATTACCCTTGTTGAAGCGGTAGAAAGAGGCGAAATTGGCATCAACACACCCCATACAAATATTCACTAGCAATTAACCTACCAACCAAATTTACTCTTTTCATTAACACAACCACAGCTTTGTTCATTCTAGAAGCGGAATGTATAAATTCAGCTCCTATCTGTTCACCGACTGCAAGCAGAACCTCCTCCAGTTTAACTCCATTCTCAGGAACACACCTGAGTCCATGCCGTATCGACAGCGTCTCCTCCATGCTAGGCTGAGAAGCCATTGAGCACACCACACCTTCCAGACCCCAGGAAACTAACTCTGTCCTCTTCCACCCTAACTTTGAAAAAACCTCTGGATACTGCTAAAACAAATTGTAACCCTCCACCATAGAAAATAAAATTGAAAGAAAAGACCAAGGACAGAATAAAGAAGGTTAGTTAGGACAGAGTCCTCCACACCAAACAGTCAAATTCCAAAAACCTCCCAGCATGCACTGCGAGAGAGAGCGAGAGAGAGAGAGAGCTTGTAACATGTCCAGACATACTGCAGCACTTTGACTGGGCTTAGACTAAACAGTGTTCTAAGTAGTCAATGGAAGAAATATAGAACAAATTATGTGGCAATAAAGAACATGATGGAGAAAGAAGAACCTCAGAAATGGAATGAAACACAGGAACGTATTCAGACCCCTTGACTTTTTCTATATTTTTATGTCTTCCTCTTGAAGCTAGGGGGCATTATTTGTAATTTTGGAAAAATAACGTTCCCAAAGTAAACTGACTATTTCTCAGGACCAGATGCTAGAATATGCATATAATTGACAGCATAGGATAGAAAACACTAAAGTTTCCATAACTTTAAAAATATTGTCTGTTAGTATAACAGAACTGATATTGCAGGCGAAATCCTGAGAAAAATCCAATCAGAAAGTGACCCTTATTTTGAAACCCCTGTCTTTCTATGCATCCCTATTGCCCATTGAAAGGGATATCAACCAGGTTCCTTTTTCTACATCTTCCCTAAGGTGTCTACAGCCTTTAGGCATAGTTTCACGCCTTTATGTTGAAGACTGAGCGTAAACGAACACATTGCGTAAGTGGCCAGCTGATGGCTCTCAGAGTGATTCTTGCGAGAAAAGAGAGAGGCGGCCATTTTTCCTCCCGGTCCTACTGAAAAGCCAACTGTCCCGGTTGATATATTATCGAATAGATATTTGAAAAACACCTTGAGGATTGATCAAAAACGTTCTGTCGATATTATGGATATAATTTGGAATTTTTTTCGATGTTGTCGTGGCCGCTATTTCCGGTGGATTTCTGAACATAACGTGACAAACAAATGGAGGTATTTTGGGTATAAAAATTATCTTTATGGAACAAAAGGAACATTTGCTGTCTAACTGGGAGTCTCGTCAGTGAAAACATCCGAAGATCATCAAAGGTAAACGGTTAATTTGATTGCTTTTCTGATTTTCGTGACCAAGCTTCCTGCTGCTAGCTGGACATAATGCTATGCTAGGCTATCGATAAACTTACACAAACGCTTGTCTTGCTATCGCTGTATAGCATAATTTCAAAATCTGTGATGACAGGGTGATTAACAAAAGGCTAAGCTGTGTTTTGCTATATTTCACTTGTGATTTCAGGAATATGAATATTTTCTAGTAAGATTATTTGACCGTTGTGCTATGCTAATTAGTGTAGTTGCTGACAATTCTCCCGGATGGGTAGTTCCAAGTTACAGCCTAATTCTGAAATTGATTAAATTGTTTTCCCCCTCATCAAAGTACACACAATACCCCATACTGACGAAGCAAAAACAGGTTTTTAGACATTTTTGCAAATGTATTTAGTATCACATTTACATAGGTATTCAGACCCTTTACTCAGTACTTTGTTGAAGCACCTTTGGCAGTGATTACAGCCTTGAGTCTGGAGTTTCTCTCATTCATCTCTGCAGATCCTCTCAAGCTCCGTCAGGTTGGATGGGGAGCGTCGCTGCACAGCTATTTTCAGGTCTCCAGAGATGTTCGATCAGGTTCAAGTCCGGGCTGGGCCACTCAAGAACATATAGAGACTTGTTCCAAATCCACTCCTGCGTTGTCTTGGCTGTGTGCTTAGGGTCGTTGTCCTGTTGGAAGGTGAACCTTCGCCCCAGACTGAGGTCCTGAAAACTCTGGAGCAGGTTTTCATCAAGGATCTCTCTGTACTTTGCTCCGTTCATCTTTCCCTCGATCCTGACTAGTCTCCCAGTCCTTTCCGCTGAAAAACATCCCCCACAGCATGATGCTGCCACCACCATGCTTCACCGTAGGGATGGTGCCAGGTTCCCTCCAGATGTGACACTTGGCATTCAGGCCAAAGAGTTCAATCTTGTTTTCATCAGACCAGTGAATCTTGTTTATCATGGTTTGAGAGTCTTCAGGTGCATTTTGACAAACTCCAAACGGGCTGCCATGCGCCTTTTACTGAGGAGTGGCTTCCTTCTGGCCACTCTACCATAAAGGCCTGATTGGTGGAGTGCTGCAGAGATGGTTGTCCTTCTGGAAGGTTCTCCTATCTCTACAGAGGAACTCTGGAGCTCGGTCAGAGTGACCATCTGGTTCTTGGTTACCTCCCTGACCAAGGCCCTTCTCCCCCGATTGCTCAGTTTGGTCCGGCCAGCTCTAAGACGAGTCTTGGTGGTTCCAAACTTCTTCCATTTAAGAATGATGGAGGCCACTGTGTTCTTGGGGATCTTAAATGCTGCAGACATTTTCCGGTACCCTTTCCCAGATCTGTGCCTCGACACAATCTTGTCTCTGAGCTTTATGGACAATTCCTTCGACCTCATGGCTTGGTTTTTGCTCTGACATGCACTATCGACTGTGGCACCTTATATCTACAGGTGTGTGCTTTTCCAAATCATGTCCAATCAAAGAAATTCACCACAGGTGGACTCCAGTTAAGTTGTAGAAACATCTCAAGGATGACCAATGGAAACAGTATGCGCCAGAGCTCAATTTCGAGTCACATTAAAAAGGGTCTTAATACTTATGTAAATATGGTATTTCTGTTTTTGCTACAATTTCTAAACACCTGTTTTTGCTTTGTCATTATGGGATATTGTGTGTAGATTGATGAGGAAAACATTTCATTTAACCCATTTTAGAATAAGGCTGTAACGTAACAAAATGTGGAGAAAGGGAAGAGGTCTGAATACTTTCCAAATGCATTGTATGTAGCAAAGTAAACACAGAAATATAAATAGACTGGGGGAGTGAGGAGGGCCTGTGGGTATGCAGTCCCAGTCTAACTCCAAAATGCCACCCTATTCCCTACATAGTGCACTACTTTTGACCAGGAATAGGGTTCCATTTGGGATTTAGCCTCCATGTCCTGCAGTAGACCAAACCAAGCGGATAATGAAGGAGCAGCGGCTCGTTAAACAGAGTGAGAACAAACTCATTGGGGCCACCGCACGGCTTGTGGTTGATCCTCTCAGCTGCAGAGAAACTCAGGGTGTGTGTGTGTGTGTGTGTGTGTGTAAGGAGATAACCAGGGCATAGTATTAGACCTGGGGTTAATTGTTAGATGGTCTGGAGGAGAGAGATGATACTGATTTACAACAGACAGGAAAAACCAATCACAAGACCATAAAATAGAGAGAAATCAAGATGGCGCCGTGGAGGATGCCTGCCGTTTTATGGGCTCTTAACCAACTGGCTATTTAGTTAGTTTTTTCCCATTTTTTTGTCTTATCTTGAACATAATGTTGCTGCTACTGTCTCTTATGACCGAAAAGAGCTTCTGGAAATCAGAACAGCGATTACTCGCCTTACTGGACGAAGAATTTCTCTTTAATGAGTCGGGCGAGAGGACACCCGAACAGGCCCTCGTCCCCGTCATTCGCAGGAGAAAGAGACGGAAAAGATTGTCGCGGAAAGAGATCGGGGTGCCTTGTGAGGATCCACCGACGAGTGTCTAATCTGCCCTTGTCATCCGTACCAGTGGCCAACGTACAATCGATGGAAAATAAATTGGACGAGCTGAAAGCCCTACCAACGGGGACATAACAAACTGAAATATCTTATGTTTCACAGAGTTGTGGCTGAACGACGACATGAATAACATACAGCTGGCGGGTTATACACTGCATCGGCAGGATAGAACAGCAGACAAGGGGTGGTGGTCTCTGTATATTTTGTAAACAACTGCAGGTGCATGATATCTAAGGAAGTCTAGAGGTTTTGCTCACCTGAGGTATAGTATCTCATGATAAACTGTCCACCCTAGTCATAGACTGTTCTCTCTGCTACCGCACGGCAAGTGATACCAGAGCACCAAGTCTAGGTCCAACAGGCTTGTAAACAGCTTCTACCCCCAAGCCATAAGACTCCTGAACATCTACGCAACCTTCCGGTTACTAGTCCACCGCTCTAACCACTAGGCTGCCCTGCCGCCCCTGCCGCCCTTTTTACGCTGCTGCTGCTCTCTGTTATTATCTTTGCCCAAGTCACTTTAATAACTCATACCTACATGTACATATTACCTCAATTACCTCGTCTAACCGGTGCCCCCACACATTGACTCTGTACCGGTACCCCTGTAATATAGCCTCGCTATTTTTATTTTACTGCTGCTCTTTAATTATCTGATTCTTTAATTTCTTATTTTTCTTTAGGTATTTTTCTTAAAACTGCATTGTTGGTTAATAAGGGCTTGTAAGTAAGCATTTCACTGTAAGGTCTACCTGCACCTGTTGTATTCGGCGCATGTGACAAATAAAATGTGATTTGATTTGTGGGTTACTGCTGTGAGGCTAATACCAACATGTTAAGCTAATACCAACATGTCTTAAGCAGACCAGGAAAGCTACAACAAACAAACAACAAATGGAATTAGACATCCCATCAAGCAAAACCAAAAGTTAAAAAGCTTGATCTTTGGTGCACAAGTTGAACCATAGCTGCCACACAAACGGTGTCCAACTGGCAGAGGCAGATTACTTCGATAATTGTGTAATTCTCCTCATCACCTCACCTCCATTCCTAGCTCCAACCTATTTCCAACACCTAATCTGTCTCCACGAAGTGCTTACACAGAACTCTCTGGCTTTGGGAGGAAATGACACGCTATTAATGGCCGAGGTAGGCAAAGCGACTCTCACTGAGAGACATCTGTGGAGTATTTCACAACCGCTCCGAGAGCCTCACTCGCTGCTGATAGACGGCACTTTTGCTTGTGTGTGTGCGTGTGTGTATGTTGTGGGTGCGCATGTTGTGTGTTCGTGTGTGTGTCGGGACTGGCTGTTTAGAGAAGAGGCCTGGCGCTCGGCTGGCGGGGATTCTAACAACAGCCATCACTAATGTGATTCCCCTGGCGTGACTCACAGCATAGGGTTATAAATATCTACAGAGCTGAGCTAGGAGCCCTGAACTGAGGCCCCTGTCGTTGCAATGCCGAGAAAGGAGATCAGGGCCAAAACCTCAGGCTGTTTCAAATCCCACTGAAGAAAAAAAAAATAGTTGAATGTTGTTTTTCTTTCTGTGAATTTACGAATGTTTATCTGGCTGAAAGACGCCTGTCTTTTTCACAGCTGTGGAAAATTATAAATAAAAAAAAGGATAGAAAAGGATAAATTCATGAGATGGATGATAAGAGGTTTATGAAGCCCCAGAAGACTGGTGTAGATGGAAACCGGGTGTCCCAAATTCCTCATTTGAGACCTAAACTGGTGCTTGGGCAGAATTTTGTTGATAGAAGGTCTACATCTGTAGATGTTACTGTACTCACGACTCCCACCGATGGAAATGGAGAGAAAATGTTTAGACGAAGTTCACATTCACAGCTGTTCAATGCAATATTTGCACAAAATAAGTGTTTTTTTAAGTCTTCTGAGCAACTAATACAAAGTTCTGTAAATCTTCCATTGGATTTCAATTGAAATAACAGCCTGGTCTTGTGGGAATGGTTGTCGAATGGAGTTACTCTAATATGACTCAAATTTATGAGTATTAACGATCCATTTTGGATATGAGCGGAAGACACAAAGAACATGGTGGACAGACAATCTTCTCAAGTGACCCCTCTTCCACCCCTTCGCCCCAATACACACACCATCACTCAGCCAGACTGTCATCACCCCGACCCCACGCTCCCCTCCTTCTGCACAGTCCCCATACTCCAGAGACCTTCACATTCACAGCCCTCACACCCAAAACCACAAACCACCCTCCCTTCTTCCCTCTCAGAGACAGCTGTAGACCCAAGGACTAGAACTTGAAACCCTACCTCATTCAAAGACCCCCACCTCCACATCCCCATCCCCCTCTCCTCACAACTCCCATGCCCCCCCTACCCATATACCATGTACTGTATGTATATCAGTATCCACATCCATAATCACAAGTAAATCATAAATATTCACAACCAATTAAAATATTAGAAAATTCCTCTCATAGTATGCTACCTCATAATTGTACCCCGGAGAGAAAACAATACATTAATAAAAGATCAATGAATATGGGAGGGAGTGAGTGAGTGAGTGAGTGAGTGAGTGAGTGAGTGAGTGAGTGAGTGAGTGAGTGAGTGACAGATAGAGAGCGGGGGAGAAAGAGAGAGGGAGAGGGAGAGAGGGAGAGAGAGAGAGAGAGACAGACAGAGAGAGAGACAGAGAGACAAATAGAGAGAGAGAGAGAGGAGGAGAGACAGACAGACAGACAGACAGACAGACAGACAGACAGACAGACAGACAGACAGACAGACAGACAGACAGACAGACAGACAGACAGACAGACAGACAGACAGACAGACAGACAGACAGACAGACAGACAGACAGACAGACAGACAAATAGAGAGGGAGAGATGGGAGAGAGAGACAGAGAGACAAATAGAGAGAGAGAGACAGAAAGAGAGACAGAGAGAAATAGTGAGAGAGAGAGACAGAGACAGAGAGAGAGAAAGAGAGACAGAGAAAGAGAGACAGAGAGAGAGAGAAAGAGAGACAGAGAGAAAGAGAGACAGAGAGACAGAGAGACAGAGAGAAAAATAGAGAGAGAGAGAGAGAGACAGACAGACAGACAGAGAGACAAATTGAGAGAGAGAGACAGAGAGACAAATAGAGAGAGAGAGACAGAGACAAATAGAGAGAAAGAGAGACAGATAAAGAGAGAAAGAGAGAGACAGAGAGAAAGAGAGAGACAGAGAGAAAGAGAGAAAGAGAGAGGCAGAGAGAAAGAGAGACAAATAGAGAGAGAAAGATAGAGAGAGAGAGAATGTATATCAACGAATTGGCGAGGGCACTAGAACAGTCTGCAGCACCTGGCCTCACCTTAATAGAATCTGAAGTTAAACGTCTACTGTTTGCTGATGATCTGGTGCTTCTGTCCCTAACCAAGGAGGGCCAACAGCAGCACCTTGATCTTCTGTCCCTAACCAAGGAGGGCCAACAGCAGCACCTTGATCTTCTGTCCCTAACCAAAGAGGGCCAACAGCAGCACCTTGATCTTCTGTCCCTAACCAAGGAGGGCCAACAGCAGCACCTTGATCTTCTGCACAGATTCTGTCAGATCTGGGTCCTGGCAGTAAATCTCAGTAAGACAAAAATAATTGTGTCCAAAAAAGGTCCAGTTGCCAGGACACCATTGCCCTAGAGCACACACAAACAACTAAAATACTTTGTCCTAAATATCAGCAACTCAGGTAACTTCCACCAAGCTGTGAACGATATGAAAGACAAGGCAAGAAGGGCCTTCTATGCCATCAAAAGGAACATCAAAATCGACATACAATTAGGATGTGGCTAAAAATACTTGAATCCGTTATAGAACCCATTGCCCTTTATGGTTGTGAGATCTGGGGTCAGCTCACCAACCAAGAATTCACAAAATGGGACAAAGACCAAATTGAGACTCTGCATGCAGAATTCAGCAAAAACATCCCCTGCATACAATTAGGTCGATACTCGCTAATGATCAAAATCCAGAAAAGAGCCGTTCAATTCGACAACCACCTAAAAGGAAGCAATTCCCAAACATTCTATAACAAATCCGTCGCCTACAGAGAAATTAACCTGGAGAGGAGTCCCCTAAGCAAGCTGGTCCTGGGGCTCTGTTCACAAACACAAACAGACTCCACAGAGCCCTAGGACAGCAACACAATTAGATCCAACCAAATCATTAGAAAAGATAATTACCTGACACATTGGAAAGAAAACAAAAAAACAGAGCAAAATAGAATTCTATTTGGGCCTAAACAGAGAGTACACAGTGGCAGAATACCTGACCACTGTGACTGACCCAAACCCTACCCTACTAGGGTAGGGGCAGCATTTGGACGAAAAGCATGCCCAAATTAAACTGCCTTCTACTCAGGCCCAGAAGATAGGATATGCATATAATTGGTAGATTTGGATAGAAACACTCTAACGTTTCCAAAACGGTTAAAATAATGTCTGTGAGAATAACAGAACTGATTTGGCAGGTGAAAACCTGAGAAAAATCCATTCAAGAAGTAGGATTCTTTTGTTTGTTGTAGTTTTCTATTCAATGCCATTACAGTATCCATTGACTTAAGACTCACATTGCAGTTCCTATGCCTTCCACTAGATGTCAACAGTCTTTAGCAATTGTTTCAGGCTTGTATTCTGAAAAATGAGGGAGTAAGAGCTGTCTGAATGAGTGGACCCTGCCGTGTCACAGAGCTTTTTCATGCGTGCAACCAGAGAGAGTGCCTTTCTTGTTTACCTTTTATATTGACGACGTTATTGTCCGGTTGAAATATTATTGATTATTTAGGCTAAAAATAACCTGAGTATATCTGTATTTGAATTTGGCGCTCTGCAATCTCACTGTATGCTGGCCAGATGGGACATTAGCGTCCCACATGCCCTCAAGAGGTTATTAAGGAAAGCTTTGACTATGTACAGACTCCGTGAGCATAGCCTTGCTATTGAGAAAGACGACTGTAGGCAGATCTGGCTCCCAAGAGAAAACAGGCAATGTGCTCACAAAATGAGGTGGAAACTGAGCGACACTTCCTAACCTCCTGCCAAATGCATGACCATGTTAGAGACACCTAAAGATTGGAAAGCTGCCACGGTCATCCCCCTCCTGACCGGTTGCATCACCGCCTGGAATGGCAACTGCTCGGCCTCTTCCTGCCATCCAGGACCTCTAAACCAGGCGGTGTCAGAGGAAGGCCCTAAAAATTGAACATCTAATCAAATGGCTACCCAGACTATTTACATTGCCCCACCTTTTACGTTGCTGCTACTCTCTGTTATTATATATGCATACATCACTTTAATAACTCTACCCACCTGTACATATTACTTCAATTACCTCGACTAACCGGTGCCCCTGTAAATTGACTCTGTACTGGTACCCCCTATATATAGCCTCGCTATTGTTATTCTACTGCTGCTCTTTAATCAGTTGTTACTTTTATTTCTCATTTTTCTTTAGGTATTTTTCTTATACTGCATTGTTGGTTAACGACTTGTAAGTAAGCATTTCACTGTCTATATCCCTTTCACTACACCTGTTGTATTCGGCGCGTGCAACAAATCTAATTTGATTTGACAGCTTCTCCATCCTGGAGAGGGAAATCAATCAACTCCTGCAGCTCTGTTGCACGATGGGTAAGTACATAGTCAATGGTAGGCTTCGAGGGGACTCCTATGGTAGGTACACCTATAGCTCATCTCTTCTCAGTAGTTCTGTAGACTACTTTATCACTGACCTCAACCCAGAGTCTCTCAGAGCGTTCGCAGTCAGCCCACTGACACCCCTATCAGATCACAGTAATATCAGTCTACCTGAACAGAGCAATAGTCAATCATGAGGCATCAAAGCCAAAGGAACTGAATAATTATTAAGAAATGCTATAGATAGAAGGAAAGAAGTGGAAACCTACCAAAAAAACAATTGGACAACAACATATTCAATCCCCTTTTGACAACTTCCTGGACAAAATGCTTCACTGTAACGTTTATCCTGTTAACAGTGTATTTGACCTCTCAGCTTCCCTTCAAATCTAGAAATCTCAATCAGAAAACCAAAGAAACAACAATGACAAATGAAGAATGCAAAAAAAAAACATTTTTCTTTTTTGAGAAACCTATCCAACCAAAAACATAGAGAACCAGAGAGCTGGGGGAAGAGATACACGTGCAACAATGTGTCTCCCGTGTTTTATATGTTTCATATGCTGTACAAGCTATTGGGAGTTTGGGTTACGGGTTAAGTGGTTTCTTTCGGTTTGAAAACTTGACTCAAGATTTGTGTGTGTGTGTGTGTGTGTGTAAATGTGTCTGTGTAAATGTGTGTTTTATGAACTGTTCTGCACTGTTGCGTCATTGAATGTCTGATACATGCTTCCTTCTAAGCACCAACTTGTGTGAGTTTGTGAACATAGTGTTGTACATCTAATGGTTTGTGTGTGTGTGCATATTTTGTATAGCTAGAAGTGTACACAATTATGTGTGAGTCAGGGAGCTGCTGTACAGTCTATTCCCCTCTGACCTGAAGTCACTGTGTTTATGAAGCTTAGCCAGTTCATGTAATGACAGCCTTTTATATGGATGATAAAAGTGTGTCCTTCTCTATGGCTGCTCTTCATGGTACACTGCAGTGTACACACACACACACACACACACACACACACACACACACACACGCAGGGAAACACACACCCATGTATGCAACATTCCTCCTCTTGAACCCCCTACGCTGCAATCAACCACTACCAAAACCACTTCGAGTACAGAAGGGCAACATCATCAATTTCTCCACTTAAAATTCTATCCACCCATATGGGGCTGTTTGGAAAGACAAAACAGAAGAGCGAGAGGGATATAGTCAATAAAGAGAGAGAGGGATTTAGTCAATAAAGAGAGAGAGGGATTTAGTCAATAAAGAGAGAGAGGGATATAGACAATAAAGAGAGAGAGGGATTTAGTCAATACAGAGAGAGAGGGATATAGACAATAAAGAGAGAGAGGGATATAGACAATACAGAGAGAGGGGGATATAGTCAATAAAGAGAGAGAGGGATTTAGTCAATAAAGAGAGAGAGGGATATAGACAATACAGAGAGAGGGGGATATAGTCAATAAAGAGAGAGAGGGATTTAGTCAATACAGAGAGAGAGGGATATAGACAATACAGAGAGAGGGGGATATAGTCAATAAAGAGAGAGAGGGATTTAGTCAATACAGAGAGAGAGGGATATAGACAATACAGAGAGAGGGGGATATAGTCAATAAAGAGAGAGAGGGATTTAGTCAATACAGAGAGAGAGGGATATAGACAATACAGAGAGAGGGGGATATAGTCAATACAGAGAGAAAGGGATATAGTCAATAAAGAGAGAGGGGTATAGTCAATAAAGAGAGAGGGATATAGTCAATACAGAGAGAGAGGAATATAGACAATACAGAGAGAGAGGGATATAGACAATACAGAGAGAGAGGAATATAGACAATACAGAGAGAGAGGGATATAAATAATACAGAGAGAAAGATATATAGAACATATAGAGAGAGGGGGATATAGACAATAAAGAGAGATAGGGGATATAGACAATACAGAGAGAGAGAGGGATATAGTCAATACAGAGAGAAAGGGATATAGACAATAAAGAGAGAGGGATATAGTCAATAAAGAGAGAGAGGGATATAGTCAATACAGAGAGAGAGGGATATAGACAATACAGAGAGAGAGGGATATAGTCAATACAGAGAGAGGGATATAGACAATAAAGAGAGAGGGATATAGTCAATAGAGAGAAAGATATATAGAACATATAGAGAGAGAGGGATATAGACAATAAAGAGAGATAGGGATATAGACAATACAGAGAGAGGGATATAGTCAATACAGAGAGAGAGGGATATAGTCAATAAAGAGAGAGGGATATAGACAATAAAGAGAGAGAGGGATATAGACAATACAGAGAGAGAGGGATATAGACAATACAGAGAGAGAGGGATATAGTCAATACAGAGAGAGGGATATAGGCAATACAGAGAGAGAGGGATAATGTCAATAAAGAGAGAGGGATATAGTCAATACAGAGAGAGAGGGATATAGACAATACAGAGAGAGGGGGATATAGTCAATAAAGAGAGAGGGATATAGTCAATAAAGAGAGAGAGGGATATAGTCAATACAGAGAGAGAGGGATATAGTCAATACAGAGAGAGAGGGATAATGTCAATAAAGAGAGAGGGATATAGACAATAAAGAGAGAGAGGGATATAGACAATATACATAGAGAGATATAGACAATATATATAGAGAGAGGGATATAGTCAATACAGAGAGAGAGGGAAATAAACAATACAGAGAGTGAGGGATATAGTCACTAAAGAGAGAGGGATATAGTCAATAAAGAGAGAGAGGGATATATACAATGTAGAGAGAGAGGGGTATAGTCAATAAAGAGAGAGGGATATAGTCAATAAAGAGAGAGAGGGATATAGACAATACAGAGAGAGAGGGATATAGACAATACACAGAGAGAGGGATAATGTCAATAAAGAGAGAGGGATATAGACAATAAAGAGAGAGAGGGATATAGACAATATACATAGAGAGATATAGACAATATATAGAGAGAGGGATATATACAATACAGAGAGAGAGGGATATATACAATACAGAGAGAGAGGGATATAGACAATACAGAGAGAGAGGGATATAGACAATACAGAGAGAGAGGGATATAGACAATACAGAGAGAGAGGGATATAGACAATACAGAGAGAGGGATATATACAATAAGAGAGAGGGATATATACAATACAGAGAGAGAGGGATAATGTCAATAAAGAGAGAGGGATATAGACAATAAAGAGAGAGAGGGATATAGACAATAAGAGAGAGGGATATAGACAATAAGAGAGAGAGGGATAATGTCAATACAAGAGAGAGGGATATAGACAATACAGAGAGAGGGATAATGTCAATAAAGAGAGAGGGATATAGACAATACAGAGAGAGAGGGATATAGTCAATAAAGAGAGAGGGATATAGAAAATAAAGAGAGAGAGGGATATATACAATACAGAGAGAGGGATTTAGACAATACAAGAGAGAGGGATATAGACAATAGAGAGAGAGGGATATATACAATACAGAGAGAGAGGGATATAGACAATACAGAGAGAGGGATAATGTCAATAAAAGAGAGGGATATAGACAATACAGAGAGAGGGATAATACAATACAGAGAGAGGGATATAGACAATAAAGAGAGAGGATATATACAATACAGAGAGAGAGGGATATATACAATACAGAGAGAGAGGGATATATACAATACAGAGAGAGAGGGATATATACAATACAGAGAGAGAGGGATATATACAATACAGATAGAGAGGGATATATACAATACAGAGAGAGGGATAAGTCAATAAAGAGAGGGATATAGACAATACAGAGAGAGGGATATATACAATACAGAGAGAGAGGGATAATGTCAATAAAGAGAGAGGGATATAGACAATACAGAGAGAGAGGGATAATGACAATACAGACAATAAAGAGAGAGAGGGATATATACAATACAGAGAGAGAGGGATATAGACAATACAGAGAGAGGGGTATAGAGAGGGATATAGACAATAAAGATAGAGAGGGATATATACAATACAGAGAGAGAGGGATAATGTCAATAAAGAGAGAGGGATATATACAATACAGAGAGAAAGGGATATAGACAATACAGAGAGAGGGATAATGTCAATAAAGAGAGAGAGGGATATAGACAATAAAGAGAGAGGGATATAGATAATATACAGAGAGAGATATGGACAATATATAGAGAGAGGGATATATACAATACAGAGAGAGAGGGATATATACAATACAGAGAGAGGGGATATATACAATACAGAGAGAGGGATATATACAATACAGAGAGAGAGGGATATATACAATACAGAGAGAGAGGGATATAGACAATAAAGAATAAAGAGAGAGAGGGAAATAAACAATACAGAGAGAGAAGGATAAAGTCAATACAGAGAGAGAGGGATATAGACAATAAAGATAGAGAGGGATATATACAATACAGAGAGAGAGGGATATATACAATACAGAGAGAGAGGGATATAGACAATACAGAGAGAGAGGGATATAGACAATACAGAGAGAGAGGGATATAGACAATACAGAGAGAGAGGGATAATGTCAATAAAGAGAGAGGGATATAGACAATACAGAGAGAGAGGGATAATGTCAATAAAGAGAGGGATATAGACAATACAGAGAGAGAGAGGGATAATGTCAATAAAAGAGAGGGATATAGACAATAAAGAGAGACAGGGATCTATACAATACAGAGAGAGAGGGATATAGACAATACAGAGAGAGAGGGATAATGTCAATAAAGAGAGAGGGATATATACAATACAGAGAGAGAGGGATATAGACAATACAGAGAGAGAGGGATAATGTCAATAAAGAGAGAGGGATATATACAATACAGAGAGAAAGGGATATAGTCAATAAAGAGAGAGGGAAATAGACAATAAAGATAGAGAGGGATATATACAATACAGAGAGAGAGGGATAATGTCAATAAAGAGAGAGGGATATAGACAATAAAGAGAGAGGGATATATACAATACAGAGAGAGAGGATATAGACAATACAGAGAGAGGGGTATAGTCAATAAAGAGAGAGGGATATAGACAATAAAGATAGAGAGGGATATATACAATACAGAGAGAGAGGGATAATGTCAATAAAGAGAGAGGGATATATACAATACAGAGAGAAAGGGATATAGTCAATAAAGAGAGAGGGAAATAGACAATAAAGATAGAGAGGGATATATACAATACAGAGAGAGAGGGATAATGTCAATAAAGAGAGAGGGATATAGACAATACAGAGAGAGAGGGATAATGTCAATAAAAGAGAGGGATATAGACAATACAGAGAGAGAGGGATAATGTCAATAAAAGAGAGGGATATAGAAAATAAAAGAGAGAGGGATATATACAATACAGAGAGAGGATTTAGACAATACAGAGAGAGAGCGATATATACAATACAGAGAGAGAGGGATATATACAATACAGAGAGAGAGGGATATATACAATACAGAGAGAGGGATAATGTCAATAAAGAGAGAGGGATATAGACAATACAGAGAGAGGGATATATACAATACAGAGAGAGAGGAATATAGACAATACAGAGAGAGAGGGATATAAATAATACAGAGAGAAAGATATATAGAACATATAGAGAGAGGGGATATGACAGAATAAAGAGAGATAGGGGATATAGACAATACAGAGAGAGAGGGATATAGTCAATAGAGAGAGAGGGATATAGTCAATAAAGAGAGAGAGGGATATAAACAATACAGAGAGAGGGATATAGACAATACAGAGAAAGAGGGATATATACAATACAGAGAGAGAGGGATAAAGTCAGTACAGAGAGAGAGGGATATAGTCAATACAGAGAGAGGGATATAGACAATACAGAGAGAGAGGAATATAGACAATACAGAGAGAGAGAGGGATATAGTCAATACAGAGAGAAAGGGATATAGTCAATAAAGAGAGGGATATAGACAATAAAGAGAGATAGGGGATATAGACAATACAGAGAGAGAGAGGGATATAGTCAATACAGAGAGAAAGGGATATAGACAATAAAGAGAGAGGGATATAGTCAATAAAGAGAGAGAGGGATATAGTCAATACAGAGAGAGAGGGATATAGACAATACAGAGAGAGAGGGATATAGACAATACATATAGAGAGAGGGATATAGTCAATACAGAGAGAGAGGGAAATAAACAATACAGAGAGTGAGGGATATAGTCACTAAAGAGAGAGGGATATAGTCAATAAAGAGAGAGAGGGATATATACAATGTAGAGAGAGAGGGGTATAGTCAATAAAGAGAGAGGGATATAGTCAATAAAGAGAGAGAGGGATATAGACAATACAGAGAGAGAGGGATATAGACAATACACAGAGAGAGGGATAATGTCAATAAAGAGAGAGGGATATAGACAATAAAGAGAGAGAGGGATATAGATAATATACATAGAGAGATATGGACAATATATAGAGAGAGGGATATATACAATACAGAGAGAGAGCGATATATACAATACAGAGAGAGAGGGATATATACAATACAGAGAGAGAGGGATATATACAATACAGAGAGAGGGATATATACAATACAGAGAGAGGGATATAGACAATACAGAGAGAGAGGGATATATACAATACAGAGAGAGAGGGATATATACAATACAGAGAGAGAGGGATATATACAATACAGAGAGAGGGATATAGACAATACAGAGAGAGGGGGATATAGACAATACAGAGAGAGAGGGATATAGACAATACAGAGAGAGGGATAATGTCAATAAAGAGAGGGATATAGACAATACAGAGAGAGAGGGATAATGTCAATAAAGAGAGAGGGATATAGACAATACAGAGAGAGAGGGATAATGTCAATAAAGAGAGAGGGATATAGAAAATAAAGAGAGAGAGGGATATATACAATACAGAGAGAGAGCGATATATACAATACAGAGAGAGAGGGATATATACAATACAGAGAGAGAGCGATATATACAATACAGAGAGAGAGGGATATATACAATACAGAGAGAGGCGATATATACAATACAGAGAGAGAGGGATATATACAATACAGAGAGAGAGGGATATATACAATACAGAGAGAGAGGGATATATACAATACAGAGAGGGATAATGTCAATAAAGAGAGGGATATAGACAATACAGAGAGAGAGGGATATATACAATACAGAGAGAGAGGGATAATGTCAATAAAGAGAGGGATATAGACAATACAGAGAGAGGGATAATGTCAATAAAGAGAGAGGGATATAGACAATAAAGAGAGAGAGGGATATATACAATACAGAGAGAGAGGGATATAGACAATACAGAGAGAGGGGTATAGTCAATAAAGAGAGAGGGATATAGACAATAAAGATAGAGAGGGATATATACAATACAGAGAGAGAGGGATAATGTCAATAAAGAGAGAGGGATATATACAATACAGAGAGAAAGGGATATAGACAATACAGAGAGAGAGGGATAATGTCAATAAAAGAGAGGGATATAGACAATAAAAGAGAGAGGGATATAGATAATATACATAGAGAGATATGGACAATATATAGAGAGAGGGATATATACAATACAGAGAGAGAGCGATATATACAATACAGAGAGAGAGGGATATATACAATACAGAGAGAGAGGGATATATACAATACAGAGAGAGAGGGATATATACAATACAGAGAGAGGGATATAGACAATACAGAGAGAGAGGGATATATACAATACAGAGAGAGGGATATATACAATACAGAGAGAGAGGGATATATACAATACAGAGAGAGAGGGATATATACAATACACAGAGAGAGGGATATAGACAATACAGAGAGAGAGGGATATAGACAATACAGAGAGAGAGGGATATAGACAATACAGAGAGAGAGGGATATAGACAATACAGAGAGAGAGGGATAATGTCAATAAAGAGAGAGGGATATAGACAATACAGAGAGAGAGGGATAATGTCAATAAAGAGAGAGGGATATAGACAATACAGAGAGAGAGGGATAATGTCAATAAAGAGAGAGGGATATAGACAATAAAGAGAGACAGGGATCTATACAATACAGAGAGAGAGGGATATAGACAATACAGAGAGAGAGGGATAATGTCAATAAAGAGAGAGGGATATATACAATACAGAGAGAGAGGGATATAGACAATACAGAGAGAGAGGGATAATGTCAATAAAGAGAGAGGGATATATACAATACAGAGAGAAAGGGATATAGTCAATAAAGAGAGAGGGAAATAGACAATAAAGATAGAGAGGGATATATACAATACAGAGAGAGAGGGATAATGTCAATAAAGAGAGAGGGATATAGACAATAAAGAGAGAGAGGGATATATACAATACAGAGAGAGAGGGATATAGACAATACAGAGAGAGAGGGATAATGTCAATAAAGAGAGAGGGATATAGACAATACAGAGAGAGAGGGATAATGTCAATAAAGAGAGAGGGATATATACAATACAGAGAGAAAGGGATATAGTCAATAAAGAGAGAGGGAAATAGACAATAAAGATAGAGAGGGATATATACAATACAGAGAGAGAGGGATAATGTCAATAAAGAGAGAGGATATAGACAATACAGAGAGAGAGGGATAATGTCAATAAAGAGAGAGGGATATAGACAATACAGAGAGAGAGGGATAATGTCAATAAAGAGAGGGATATAGAAAAAAAGAGAGAGAGGGATATATACAATACAGAGAGAGGGATTTAGACAATACAGAGAGAGAGCGATATATACAATACAGAGAGAGGGATATATACAATACAGAGAGAGAGGGATATATACAATACAGAGAGAGGGATAATGTCAATAAAGAGAGGGATATAGACAATACAGAGAGAGGGATATATACAATACAGAGAGAGGGATATAGACAATACAGAGAGAGAGCGATATATACAATACAGAGAGAGAGGGATATATACAATACAGAGAGAGAGCGATATATACAATACAGAGAGAGAGGGATATATACAATACAGAGAGAGAGGGATATATACAATACAGAGAGAGAGGGATATATACAATACAGAGAGAGGGATAATGTCAATAAAGAGAGAGGGATATAGACAATACAGAGAGAGGGATATATACAATACAGAGAGGGATATAGACAATACAGAGAGAGAGGGATATAGACAATACAGAGAGAGAGGGATAATGTCAATAAAGAGAGGGATATAGACAATACAGAGAGAGAGGGATAATGTCAATAAAGAGAGAGGGATATATACAATACAGAGAGAGGGATATATACAATACAGAGAGAGAGGGATATAGACAATACAGAGAGAGAGGGATAATGTCAATAAAGAGAGGGATATATACAATACAGAGAGAAAGGGATATAGTCAATAAAAGAGAGGGAAATAGACAATAAAGATAGAGAGGGATATATACAATACAGAGAGAGGGATAATGTCAATAAAGAGAGAGGGATATAGACAATAAAAGAGAGAGGATATATACAATACAGAGAGAGGGATATAGACAATACAGAGAGAGAGGGATAATGTCAATAAAGAGAGAGGGATATAGACAATAAAGAGAGAGAGGGATATATACAATACAGAGAGAGAGGGATATATACAATACAGAGAGAGAGGGATTTAGACAATACAGAGAGAGAGGGATAATGTCAATAAAGAGAGAGGGATATAGACAATAAAGATAGAGAGGGATATATACAATACAGAGAGAGAGGGATATAGACAATACAGAGAGAGAGGGATAATGTCAATAAAGAGAGAGGGATATAAACAACACAGAGATAGATATAAACAACACAGAGAGAGAGAGGGATATAGACAATAAAGAATAAAGAGAGAGAGGGAAATAAACAATACAGAGAGAGAAGGATAAAGTCAATACAGAGAGAGAGGGATATAGACAATACAGAGAGAGAGGGATATAGTCAATAAAGAGAGAGAGGGATATAGACAATACAGAGAGAGAGGGATATAGTCAATAAAGAGAGAGGGGGATATAGTCAATACAGAGAGAGGGGGATAAAGTCAATACAGAGAGAGAGGGATATAGTCAATACAGACAGAGAGGGATATAGTCAATAAAGAGAGAGGGGGTATAGTCAATACAGAGAGAGAGGGATATAGACAATACAGAGAGCGGGGGATATAGT
>NC_056436.1:59065650-59133150 GCF_018296145.1 Oncorhynchus tshawytscha | reverse complement strand
TGTGTGGAATACAGGCTGCATTGCTGCACAGACAGTAAATGTTTGCCTTCAGCCAACATCCAGTTCTGGCGTATGAATTGTGGGAAGAGAAAGAGTTGATCTGCATGAGTTGAGCTGGTGTGAACGCGACAGACGGTGAGTGTGGAGAGAAAGAGAGCTGGCTTTGACAGATGCCCTTTTTACTGTCAACATAAGCATGTGCAGAGAGATCAGAGGTCAGGGATCAGAGAGGGGTTGAGGGGGTCATTGCTACAGAGCCACTAGTGTGTATAGTGTGCGTGTGCAGCAGGGTACAAGCCTTGAAGGCCAAGTGCAGTCAAAATCATGATTGTCCTGTGTTTTATATATCCACAATATGAGGTTGGAATAATACTGTGAAATTGTAAAAATTATGATAATGCCTTTTTAGTGTAAAAGCTGTTTGAAAAGACCACCTGAAATTTTAGCCCGTTTTTGGTAGGATGGAGTTTTGGCCTGCCTGGTGACATCAATAAGAAAGAGAGTTCCAAACCTCTCTGCCAATAACATCTAGTAGTTCTCTCCACTCAGACCACTCCCAGACAGCCCTAGCTAAATTCTTACTTGAGAATGGACTATTTTTGTTTCTTTTTGACCATTTAAATGAGTACAGGCACGCACAGGGGAGAATGACTGCCCCCTCCCTCATTGAAGCTGTGGAGTTCAAGGCTGACCGTGGTACTGCAGGCATTGTTTGCAGAAAACACGATCCCCCATTATAGTGAATGGAAAAAATGGCATGTTCGTGGTCAATCTTCTTGTAAAAACAAAAAACAATCACCAAACATGGTGCCAAAAACGACTTCGAATACACCAGATGTGTGTCCTTGAGTCGATTATTTTAAAATCCCACAGAGAAGAAGTTAAAAGGATAATTTAGTAGATGATGGCAGACTGCAGTACCCCGGTTGGCCTTCAACTGGAGTTACTCAGTGAGAGGGGGCAGCACTGAGCTAGCCTGCAACGTCACTTCCTGGAGTAGCTCAAACTGCGCATGTTATGTCGCCATGAGATGCCATCTTAACCCTCTTCATTTGGCTTCAGTGCGCTATTGAGTCTTCCCATAAGAATGAATGGTGTCACGTGCACCTTGGCTTTGTACTTTCATATATATAGTCACTGACACACACACACACACACACACACACACACACAAATGCCCCTTCATCAGAATAAACCATTTCTTCAAGAAGAGAGCATCACCAGGCCCTGTATCGTTCTACTGTAAATTATATTTGTGAAAGTGAAGCCCTTCTCATGTGTGAGTGTGTGTGTGAGTGTGTGTGTGTGTGTGTGTGTGAGTGCAGCCTCATTGCGTGCATGACTGAATGAACATGAGACTCTATGAAAGGATACCAACCCTCACCACACTCATACGTATAAAAACAAACATTTATTTAACAGGTTTTTAGGTAATGTTTGCAACTGTATTAAAAACAAAAAACAGAAATACCTTATTGACGTAAGTATTCACTGTACACAAGTACAAAAAAACAAGCTTGAATGTTTAAGGAAATAACACACACTATTTCATCTTACACACCAGAACTGACATAACAGAGCTGATCTAACTTAACAACCTCTTCCCATAGAAGCCTAACAGTGTTATTCCTGAAACATTGCATTCCATTACACAGCCTAGAGACTGAGAATATGTTCTCATGTTCATTTACCAAGTCAATTAAAATACTCTGTCCGTTACTGAGAATTTGTACGGTTCTTATTAAAATGAAACAGACAGAGTCCCGTCTACTTAGTCAGCAACGTTTATTCTTGAGTGCTCTGCTTATCATGTCCTGTACATTGGTCTATGCACCTCACATTTCGTCATAAATGTCCCTCCTCCTCTGGCAACATAGTTCACAAGTCTTCTCCTACTCATACATGGTCTGCCACCTGTTAAACAATCTACTACAAGCCCAAGGTCTCTCCCCTCCCTGGGTGGGGACAGGATGTCCTGTAAGGAACACAGTAGTCCAGCATTTCACACTTGCACCCTGCTTACATACTAAAAAGGAGCAGAAAGTCCTTGTACTAATTCTTGACTAAATCTACACACATTAGATTTAGTTTGATGATTCTAATAACTCTCACACCATTATACAGTGACAGGGTAGTATTCTGTTAGTTATAGTTCTACGTTAAATGTACACATCATTTAGTCATTATTCATACATTTCCTAACAGAATATAATGAGAATGCTGCTGGTTGTTGAGTAACCTGCATTCATCCTGCAGATTCCCATACTGACTAAATGTTTCACTAGTACTCCTTATCTAAATAGTTCTTTGATCAATTATGCAGAATTAGATAGATGATTTGATCCAGGTCTCATGATCGTTGCCCCCGTCATGTCCTCCAGACAACCCAGCACCCTCCCTAGCCTTCCCCGCTCTGAGAGCTGCCCTGCTGGGCTTCCTCCTGCTGGACTCCCCCTGACCCCGGCTCCTGGCCTTGATCTCCTCTCATTCCTCCTCTCACACGCCATCAGGCGATGGAGAGATGGAGGGAGGGAGGGAGGGAGGGAGGGAGGGAGGGAGGGAGGGAGGGAGGGAGGGAGGGAGGGAGGGATGAAAAGGGGTTATCATTTAATGTCCGGTCAGGAGGCCCATCTACACACACAAACAGTGAAGAACACATGCAGTCTCTCTTGCATGCCTCACATTCTTCCTCCCCTCTAATGTCAGGGTCGTGTTGGAGGAAAGAGGATATCTTTGAACTTTGCTCTGTTTGGGAGAAGCATGTGAGGGAGAATGAATGTGATGGGATTACGGTTGCAAAATTCTGGTAACTTCCCCAAAATTCCCCTGTTGAAAGATTCCCGGGCTCAGAACATCTTTCTGCATTGTTGTTTTCTGTTGTTGTTTTCCTTTGTTATTAATTTTGTTGGTGGCTGGGGGGGTCTTGGATAGTTGAGGGGTAGCTCTCTGGGGATCTTGGACGGCTGGTGGCCTGGCGGTTGGGAGCTTGGGCCGGTGGCCGATCGGTTGCTGGTTCGGGTCCCCGATTTGACTTGGTGGGAGAACTGTCGACGTGTCCTCGGGTGTGGGGCTTGACCCTGGTCTCTCTGGATGGGAGTCTGTTAGATGACTGAATATAATGTAAATGTTGAGTGACTTTACTGCAGGTAGATTGTATGCTGTAATATTCAATAAAAAGGAACATATCCGGAATCCTCCAACCAGGATTTCTGGAAAACCTCTGGAATTTTGCAACCCTAGATGGGATACACATTTAGCCCTCTAGTGTAGTCACTGGTGAAGATATTTGGCTGACAGGTCAGGTCTGTAGTCTCTCATCTCATCCTTGCCATCTTTAAGGATTATCTACGAAGATATTTAGCCAGTAGGATTGTACACTGTTTCCTCCCTATATAGTTTATGGACTTCTATTCTCTAAATGTTCAAAAACACTGCTCTTCTATCATACTACAGTACACTGTGACTGTGTTTCCTCAACAGTGGAAAGAAAGCCTAGTGGTGTGTTCCAAGTAAAGGGACCTAGAAGCGTTATGCCTGAAGTCCCAAATAGGAATGTGACTGCATTTCTTTCCCTCCCCGCAACCAGGCAAGAATAGATTTAAAATGGACTAACTAAACCTAGCTGTATTTAACTAATTGCTGAGCACTCACACACCCACACAGGCAAGAACCCATGCATACACACACACACACACACACACACACACACACACACACACACACACACACACACACACACACACACACACACCCACGCATACACACACACCCACGCATACACACACACCCACATACACACACACACACACACACACACACACACACACACACACACACACACACACACACACATACACACACACACACACACACACACACACACACACACACACACACACACACACACACACACACTACATACACACACACATAAACACACACACACACACATACACACACACACACACACACACACACACACACACACCCCTATGTTGTTCTTCTATCAAACCACCATATTTCACCACGAGGACAAAAATAATGAAATTACCCAGAGAGCACTGTGTTTAGAGAGTTACAGTCTGGGACAGAGTCCATAGCTTGATCACTTTCATGTGGTTCACATGAAGCTCTCTCTCTTTCCTTCTTTCTCTCCCTCTCCCTTGTTTCCTCTCTCACTCGCTCCTAGTCCTAGAGGGACTCTTTCCAACCACAGACCTCGACACGGGCCTTCCAATTCAAGCACACACACACACGTTTATAAAGTTCATGCTTTTATGCCACATTCAGCAGAAAACCGCTGTAACCCCTAGGGATCCCAGCTCCAGACACGAAGACTTACAGAAAAAAAGAAGAAGAATAAATATGGGGGATGAAAGGAGTGAGGAGGGGGAATAGACAGAGAAAGGAGGGTGCAGTGGGACTCTAACCGGCTCCAAGCTATTCTCAAATTGAGGATTCTTTAAAAGCCACGGAGCTGGAGTTTGGTGACTGTTACTATTAAAATATTTGTTTTGAGTGATGTCGCGAGTGTTCATGGACACACTGACGGACTATAATCAGTATGGTGCTGGCTTCTGAAACATGGAGGCCCGGCCAGGGAAACCATTAGGATTTACAGGCACACACACACACACGGTGCTGTGCCAGTGGTACCAGGACAAATGATACTAGCCAGGTGAAAGCTGTGTATGGTGTATAAACCAGCAGAATGGGATCCAAATCATTTCCATTGAGAAGGTCAACTGGACAGGCTTGAATTGAAAGATTGATACTCTGCATGTTACATTACCTGAGAGGAAGTCATTTTAAAATGGAATTAAAGACACTTGGATAAAGGAGGTCTGGATCTGCTGTTAAGACAGCGGCCTCTTTCTGTCCTCCTCTCCTCTCATCTTCCCCTCCTCTCCTCAGCTGAATCCTGTTACTTTCAGATGTTCTACATTCATCTTCATTTAGCACCTCTGATCTGTCTCAGAAGTGTGTGTGTGTGTTGGTTAGTGGTGGTGGAGGAGGCATTGGGGTGTATCGGGATGTGGGGGTGGGGGTAGGGGGCTTGTCATCCTACGTCCGTGACAGAAGACACTGAGGTAGGACAGTGAATAAATCTAGTTGTTTCTTTTCACATTGTGATCCTTACACATCCCAACAGGGCAACTCTCCATGAAGGTCTTTGGTTTTATGAAAATAAAAATAATAATATTGATGTAGCATGAAAAGTGAGAGAAAAAGCTGAACGTACACATGGGGCTTAGTGCAAGTGGGTTCTGGTTGTCCAGTTACGGGGTTCTGGTTGTCCAGGTACGGGGTTCTGGTTGTCCAGTTACGGGGTTCTGGTTGTCCAGGTACTGGGTTCTGGTTGTCCAGGGCTGCATACAATATGGCACACTATTCCATTTATAGTGCCCTACCTTTGAGCAGAACCTATTGTGCCCTGGTCAAACATAGTGCACCATATAGGGAATAGCGTGCCATTTGGGATGCATTTCAGAACACTTTAGTCATCATTTCATTTGAGTTTCCATGCAGAGAGAGGGCGAGTGGTATGTCTACAGAGGGGGAACCAGCGGGATTGTGGGAAAGAAGGCTGGGAAAGGAGAAGTCCACATGCAGAGTGGGCTGTCAGTCAACTGGACCCTGGCCCTACTGCTTCTGCAAACACGCTTTAGAAACACAAAATCCCCCCCCACACACACACACACACACACACACACACACACACACACACACACACACACACACACACACACACACACACACACACACACACACACACACACACACACACACACACACACACACACACACAAAACACGCACAAACACATGGATGTGGATGAACACGCACACACACACACACACACACACACATGTGAGGAAGTTTGCTCTTTTGTGGGAAGAGTGCTCTTTCAGAGCCAGACACCACCACCGTAGGTATGAAGGTTCTAGTGTTTTTTTTAAATCATGTGTGTGTCCATTGGCATTGGGAACAGAGGGAGGTGGTGGTTCCAATTAGTATCTGTGGGTGTGTTTGGCTCTACAAAGTCTTTTAGGAGTAACACAAAGGGAGAGAGCTGGACCTTCCCCAGTCTATGGGTTGTGAACAGGGACAAGGGGAGGGGGGGACTGGAGTGGTAAGCAGAAGCCATGTAAACAGATGTGAGAGGGGACGGGAGCGAGAGAGAGAGAGAGAGAGAGAGAGAGAGAGAGAGAGAGAGAGAGAGAGAGAGAGAGAGAGAAGGATAAAAGGCCTCATTGTTCTTCCTTTGCCCAGCTCTCTACCAGAGAGAGTGAGGGAGGAAGACAGAGAAAAAGTAAAAGAGAGGGGGGTCTGTTTTAAATGAAGTGGAATGGTCCATTTTGATTGAACGGGGGGGCGACTGCTGCTGTGGCTTCCAGACAGTGTTCAGCTTCAACAGTTTCCAAAGGAAATATTCCAAAATATTCCCACCCCTCTGTTCCACCCCCGTTCCCACTAAACTAAAACCAGCTCCAACAGGCTCTTACAAAGGAATTCTGCTGCTTCAGTTAAATCCATACTTCTCTTTTTTTCTCTCTCTATCTCTCTCGCTCTCTCTCCAACTCTATGCAGACAGCCTGGCCTCAGAGCCATACGAAATATACTTTACGTACACTGCCTTCGGAAAGTATTCAGACCCCTTGACCCCTTGACCTTTTCCACAGCTTGTTAGGTTACAGTCTTATTCTAAAATGTATTACATCGTTTTTTTTACATCATCAATCTACACACAATTCCCCAAAATGGCAAAACAAAAACATTTTGCTAATTTATTCAATACAAAAACAGAAATATCACATTTACATAAGTATTCAGACCCTTTACTCAGTACTTTCTTGAAGCACCTTAGGCAGCGATTACAGCCTCGTGTCTTCTTGGGTATGATGCTACAAGCGTGATTATTTGCAGGTCCTCTCAAGCTCTGTCAGGTTGGATCGGGAGCGTTTTGCACGCTCAGCTATTTTCAGGTCTCTCCAGAGATGTTTGATCAGGCTTAAGTCCGGGCTCTGGCTGGGCCACTCAAGGACATTCATGTGTCTTTTACTGAGGAGTGGCTTCTGTCTGGCCACTCTACCAGAAAGACCTAATCGGTAGAGTTGCTGCAGGATGGTTGTCCTGGCTGAAGGTTCTCCCATCTCCACAGAGGAACTCTAGAGCTCTGTCAGAGTGACCATCGGGTTCTTGGTCACCTCCCTGACCAACGCCCTTCTCCCCTGATTGCTCAGTTTGCCAGGGGGCCAGCTCTAGGAAGAGTCTTGGTGGTTCCAAACTTCCTCCATTTAAGAATGATAGAGGCCACTGTGTTCTTGGGGACCGTCAATGATGCAGAAATGGTTTGGTGCCCTTCCCCAGATCTCTGCCTCGACACAATCCAGTCTCGGAGCTCTGCGGACAATTCCTTCGACCTCATGACTTAGTATTTGCTCTGACACTGTCGACTGTGGGACCTTATATAGGCAGGCGTGTGCCTTTCCAGATCAAGTTGTAGAAACACCTTAAGGATGGAAAAAGGATGCACCTGAGCTCAGTCTTGAGTCGCATAGCAAAGGGTCTGAATAACTATTTAAATAAGGTATGTGTTTTTGGTTTGAATTACATTCGCCAAAATGTCTAAAAACCTGTTTTCGCTTTGTCATTATGGGGTATTGTGTGTAGATTGCTGAGGAAATTGTTGTATTTAATCCCTTTTAGAATAAGGCTGTAATGTAACAACATGTGGAAAAGGTCAAGGGTCCTGAATATGTCTGAGCACCTCCGAGACGTATGATACCTACTAATGCTTTAGTTACTGGAGACAGAAACTAAAGTAGTGAGGGTTGGTCAGGGTGGGTGTAATCCGCAACAGTCTCGCAATCCAAAGGCTGCGTGTTCGAGTCGCGCCGGGGACAACTGTAGCATTTTAGCTAACCCTTCACAAACCCGTATTCTAAACTTAACCCAATTCACATAACCTGCTATGCAAATCCACCTAACCTTTGTCGCTCTAGTTCCCCTGACCGTCAATGTAAATTCTCCCTTTGATTGCACAACACGCAACCTGGTCTCAGATGAAGACATGTAATATTATATGTCCTCCAAGATATATGATTTTTTAAAAATATATATTTGTAAGCAAATTTAACTAGGAAAGTCAGTTAAGAACAAATTATTATTTGCACTGACGGCCTACCAAAAGGCAAAAGGCCTCTTGCGGGGAAGACAACAACACATCACGCAAGCAGCCACAACTGTCAGTAAGAGTGTCCATGATTGAGTCTTTGAATGAAGAGATTGAGATAAAACTGTCCAGTTTGAGTGTTTGTTGCAGCTCGTTCCAGTCGCTAGCTACAGCGAACTGAAAAGACAAGCGACCCAGGGATGTGTGTGCTTTCGGGACCTTTAACAGAATGTGACTGGCAGAATGGGTCTTGTATGTGGAGGATGAGGGCTGCAGTAGTTATCACAGATAGTGGTGAGTGAGGCCGAAGAGGGTTTTATAAATAAGCATCAACCAGTGGGTCTTGCAACGGGTATACAGAGATGACCAGTTTACAGAGTAGTATAGAGTTCAGTGATGTGTCCTATAAGGATTATTGGTGGCAAATCTGATGGCTGAATGGTGAAGAACATCTAGCCCTCGAGAGCACCCTTACCTGCCGATCTATAAATGATGTCTCCGTAATCTAGCATGGGTAGGATGGTCATCTGAATCAGGGTTAGTTTGGCGGCTGAAGTGAAAAAGGAACGATTACAATAGAGGAAACCAAGTCTAGATTTAACTTTAGCCTGCAGCTTTGATATGTGCTGAGAGAAGGACAGTGTACCATCGAGCCATACTCCCAAAGACTGTATGAGGCGACTACCTCAAGCTCTAAACGCTCAGTGGTAGTCATCACACCTGTAGGGAGAGGGGCATTCTTCTTACCAAACCACATTACCTTTGTTTTGGAGGTGTTCAGAACAAGGTTAAGAGTAGAGAAAGCTTGTTGGACACTAAGAAAGCTTTGTTGTAAAGCATTTAAGCATTTAAGCATTTAACACAAAATCCCGGGGAGCGGCCAGCTGAGTATAAGACTGTATCATCTGCATATAAAAGGTTGCAAGAGCTTCCTATTGCCTGAACTATGTTGTTGATGTAAATTGAGAAGACCGTGGGGCCTAGGATTGAGCCTTGGGATACTCCCTTGGTGGCAGGCAGTGGCTGAGACAACAGATTTTCTGACTTTATGCACTGCAGTCTTTGAGAGAGGTAGTTAGCAAACCAGGCCAAAGACTCCTCAGAGACACCAATACTCCTTAGCCGGCCCACAAGAATGGAATGGTCTACCATATCAAAAGCTTTGGCCAAGTCAATAAAAATAGCAGTACAACATTGCTTAGAATCAAGGGCAATGGTGACATCATTGTGGACCTTAAAGGTTAAAGGTTGCAGTGACACATCCATAACCTGAGCGGAAACCAGATTGCATACCAGAGAGAATACTATAGACATCAAGAAAGCCAGTCAGTTGATTATTGACGAGTTTTTCCAACACTTTTGATAAACAGGGCAAAATAGAAATATGTTTATTACAGTTAGGATCAGCTTGATCTCCCCCTTTTAAATATAGGATGAACCGTGGCTGCCTTCCAAGCAATGGGAACCTCCCCAGAAAGGAGAGAGAGGCTTGGCGTTGATAGGGGCGGCAACTTCTTAAGGATTATGCAAAAAAGAAGGAACAGCAAGGGTCTAAAACCATCTGACTCAGATGGTTTTTTAGCCACCAAGGTCAATGCTTTTCAGAAGCTCCTTTAGCACCTCGGACTCAGTGACTGCCTGTAGGGAGAAACTGTGTGTAAGGGGTCAGGGGGAAATAGGGAGAAGCACCAGGGATAGTTGCATTAGAAGGGGTCTGACTCAGATGGTTTTTTGGGTCAAGTTTCAGAAGCTCCTTTAGCACCTCGGACTCAGTGACTGCCTGTAGGGAGAAACTGTGTAGCGGTCAGGGGGGAAATAGGGAGAAGCACCAGGGATAGTTGCATTAGAAGGGGTGGAGATGAGGAAATGTTGGACGGTCAAGGAGGCATGGCTGAGTCAAATAGGAATTTTGACTTAATGAAGTGGTGATTTAAAGAGCTCAGCCATGTGCTTCTTGTCAGTAACAAACACATCATCAACTTTAAGGGACATGGGCAGCTGTGAGGAGGAGGGTTTATTCTCCAGGTCTTTAAACGTTTTCCAGAGCTTCATGGGGTTAGATCCACAGAGAGAGAACTGCTCCTTAAAAGTAACTAACTTTGGCCTTCCGGATAGCCTAAGTGCACTTATTTCACATTTGCCTGAACGAGAGCCAATCAGCCTGAGTATGCGTGTGCCGAGCCTTTCGCCAAATGCAATTCTTGCAATTCTTCCTGCAATTCTCTGCAAGATCACGGTCGAACCAGGGGCTGAACCTGTTTTTAATTCTCATTTTCTTTATGGGGCGTGTTTGTTAACAATACCACTGAAAATATAAAAAAAGAAGGTCCAAGCGTCTTCGACAGAGGGGATCAATCTGATTCTATACCATTTTACAATAAGTTCCGTTTATAATAAGTTACGTCTTCCATTTCGTATGCTATTGTTGTAACGTCTGCTTCCAACTCACACTCTCAAACACATAGATCCCCTGAACGCAGCTGACTCTCCAGATCCCAATCACCTGAATTCTGATCACCTGTTCACACACCTGCATGTCATTTTCACACACTATTTAGTTCATTTTTTTTGCACCCCATCATTGTGAGGTATTGTTTGTTTTGTGACACCCTTCTAGTCGGAGCTCCGTTTTCCCCGTAATATAATCCTCTCTTGTATGATAGCGTTTGCCTATTCCCTGCCTGTACTTTAGCCTATCGGGTTTCCTGTTATCAACCTATTGCCTGATCTCCCATATGACGTTACTGACCTTTTCCCTGCCTGGGCTGTTTCTTTTGGAACCCCCCGTGGATGACCTTCTGCCTGCCCCTGGACCCAGCTACCTGCCTCCACCTCCTTTACAAATAAACACCTGCTGTGCCCTGCGCTTGAAACCAGCTCTCCGTCTCCCATTGTGTTCACTACAATTGTCTGACCGTAAAACCCCTTGGATTCAGCAGTGCGTGTGCCCTGTATATGAATAGTCTTCCTTGATTTTCATATCATTATGTTTCAATCAGCACACGTTCATTTTATGGCATGGATAACTCTAGACCTTTCAGACCCTAACCAGACAGAGGGTTGTCACTAGTTATCACTGCCACAAAGTCGAAATTGGCTATATTGTCAAAATTTGTGAAAACAAACATGTGCTTTTTGGTGTTCAATTAGGGTTATGGTTAGGCATAAAGTTGGCAGTGTCATTAAGGTTAGGGTTAGGGTTAGGTTTAAAATCAGATTTTAAGAAGAGAATTTGCAGGAACGGGTGGGGTTTATGACTTTGGGGCTGGGTAACTAGTGACGACGGAACAGAGAGGGAGGAAACTCATAAAGGACAAATGACAGTCAGTCTGATGTCATAAAAGGGGAGAGATAAAAAGCCTGGGATCCATGGGTTTATAGCTTCTACGTGATTCTGTTCCTAACGGAAGGAGACAAACACAGCAGAAGTGGACATAAGTACCTTTTTTTTTAAATTATTATTATTTTTTTAAAGAGAAGCTGCTTGGTCAGGGGGAAATAATCTGGCCAGCTCAAATGGAAAGGGTATGAGAAATGGCATGGGTCACGTGTGTGTTTAAACCATGTCTCCAAACACTATTAAAGAGTGTTAAATCATCTGTCCAGCTGGTGGTCTCCACACTGCGTCTTTGTGCCCCTCTGTCTCACTGCAACAGCCAGACACACACACACACACACACACACACACACATGTGCATGCATTGCATTTGCCACCTTCATCTATCCCCTGCTCCACACTTTGGACTTCCCTCTCAGGAGAAAAGGAGACGGCCATGTGAATAGAACAAAAATTATGGGAGTGCTAGAAAGAGTGTCAGAAAAGGGGTGCGTGAGAGAGAGAGAGAGAGAGAGAGAGAGAGAGAGAGAGAGAGAAAGAGAGAAAGGAGAGAGAGATTCATAGAGACAGAGGACCAGTGAGAGGGAGGCGTGATAGGACGGGGTGGGTTGGGGGCGGGTCATCCACCTTGTCATCCCTGAGGCTGATGTAGACTTTTGCCCTCCGCAAATCGGGACACCCTGACGTACCTCCCCCCAGTCTCCCTCTACCACCCCGTCCCCAGCCTCTGTCACTGTGACCCCATGCCTTCATAGAGCTCATTGAGCACCAGGCCTGCCTTTGTCCCCGTGTGAAACCTCATACTACGCCCCAGCCAGCCTGCTCTACCACCAGACATATGGCAGGCCAGGCCGTGGGACCACAACCCAGCCCAGGGAAAGCGAGAGAACGAGAGAGAGAGACAGAGAGACAGAGAGACAGAGAGAGAGACAGAGAGAGAGAGAGACAGAGAGAGAGACAGAGAGAGAGAGAGAGAGAGAGAGACAGACAGAGACAGAGAGAGGGGGGGGGGTTAGAAGGGAAATCACAAACACCATTCCTTTATTCAGAGTAATGGAACATAAAATTGTATTTGAACAGCTAACTCCCTGAAGTGTGTGAGTGAAAGAGGAGAGAAAAAGGGAGGATGAGAGAGAGAAAGAGACAGAAAATTAGAAAGAGAGAGCTAGGGAAGAGAGAGCCTCAGAGGCTGCACATTATATTCATTTATTTTTGCAGTGAGGGAAAAAGAGAAAGAGTTGGGGGGGTCGGGTTAAGTGCTGAGCTGGTGTGAGTGTATGTGGGTATGTGTGTATGTGTGCGTGCGTGTATATGTGTGCATGTGTGTGTGTGTGTACGCCCCCCTTACTGGGTGGTGTTGGTCGCCTTGAAATATAACCCACTTTCTGTGAGCTCCAAGCCGACAGCCTATTCACGGGGTGTCTCCTTCCAGAGAAAGGAGTGGAGAAGAAAGGGAGGGACAGAATGTGAAAGGAGGGTTGGGGAGCGAGAGGCAAATGGAGTGGAATGAATTGTAGTGCTAACACACAAGCTGATTGCTGAGCTGATTAGCTGACTAGCGCTGCTCGACTAGATAAAGAAAGTCTGCACACTCTAATTACTGATCTGCACTTCAGACCTCTACTCTCCTTTTCTGTCTCTGCTTTCTATCTTTCTATCTCTGCTCACCCTCTCTATCTCCCCCGCAGCTCTCTCTCTCAACTCCCTCTATCTCTCTCTTTCTCTCTGTTCTCTCAACCCCCACTATCAATCTCTCACTTCATCCCTCTGTCTGTCTGTCTGTCTGTCTGTCTGTCTGTCTGTCTGTCTGTCTGTCTGTCTGTCTGTCTGTCTGTCTGTCTGTCTGTCTGTCTGTCTGTCTGTCTGTCTGTCTGTCTGTCTGTCTGTTTGTCTGTCTGTCTGTCTGTCTGTCTGTCTGTCTGTCTGTCTGTCTGTCTGTCTGTCTGTCTGTCCATCTCGCTTTCAGCTGTCTTGCTCTTCATACCTCTCTCTCTCTCTCTCTCAATTCAATTTCAATTCATTTTCAATTTAAGGGGCTTTATTGGCAAGGGAAATATATGTTTACATTGCCAAAGCAAGTGAAATGGATAATAAACAAAAGTGAAATAAACCAATTTTTTTTTACAGTAAACATTACACTCACAAAAGTTCCAAATGAATAAAGACATTTCAAATGTCGTGTTATGTATATATACAGTGTTGTAATGATGTGCAAATAGTACAAAAGGGAAAATAAATATAGGTTGTATTTACTCTCTCCCTCGCTCTCGCTCGCTCCCTGTTGCTCTGGCCACTGTGTGAGGTTGTCTGCTGCAGGGCAATGCTGAGCCGTTTCATTTGTGTTTTGTTCAAATGACCCCCTGACTAAAGAGTTTTCAGCTCTACAGTTACAGTTGCTTTGTACAGCCTCCCTACCAATCTATGTCTCTGCTACCCTGTCTCTGCTACCCTGTCTCTGATATCCTGTCTCTGCTACCCTGTCTCTGCTACCCTGTCTCTGGTACCCTGTCTCTGGTATCCTGTCTCTGCTACCCTGTCTCTGCTACCCTGTCTCTGATATCCTGTCTCTGCTACCCTGTCTCTGCTACCCTGTCTCTGATATCCTGTCTCTGCTACCCTGTCTCTGATACCCTGTCTCTGATACCCTGTCTCTGATACCCTGTCTCTGCTACCCTGTCTCTTCTACCCTGTCTCTGCTATCCTGTCTCTGCTACCCTGTCTCTTCTACCCTGTATCTGATATCCTGTCTCTGCTACCCTGTCTCTGCTACCCTGTCTCTGCTACCCTGTCTCTGATATCCTGTCTCTGATATCCTGTCTCTGCAACCCTGTCTCTGCTACCCTGTCTCTCCTACCCTGTCTCTGATATCCTGTCTCTGCTACCCTGTCTCTTCTACCCTGTATCTGATATCCTGTCTCTGCTACCCTGTCTCTGCTACCCTGTCTCTGATATCCTGTCTCTGATATCCTGTCTCTGCAACCCTGTCTCTTCTACCCTGTCTCTCCTACCCTGTCTCTGATATCCTGTCTCTGCTACCCTGTCTCTGATATCCTGTCTCTGCTACCCTGTCTCTGCTACCCTGTCTCTGCTACCCTGTCTCTGATACCCTGTCTCTGCTACCCTGTCTCTTCTACCCTGTCTCTGCTATCCTGTCTCTGCTACCCTGTCTCTTCTACCCTGTATCTGATATCCTGTCTCTGCTACCCTGTCTCTGCTACCCTGTCTCTGCTACCCTGTCTCTGATATCCTGTCTCTGATATCCTGTCTCTGCTACCCTGTCTCTGCTACCCTGTCTCTCCTACCCTGTCTCTGATATCCTGTCTCTGCTACCCTGTCTCTGCTACCCTGGCTCTGATATCCTGTCTCTGCTACCCTGTCTCTGATATCCTGTCTCTGCTACCCTGTCTCTGCTACCCTGTCTCTGATATCCTGTCTCTGCTACCCTGTCTCTGCTACCCTGTCTCTGATATCCTGTCTCTGATACACTGTCTCTGATATCCTGTCTCTGCTACCCTGTCTCTGCTACCCTGTCTCTGATATCCTGTCTCTGCTACCCTGTCTCTGCTACCCTGTCTCTGATATCCTGTCTCTGCTACCCTGTCTCCGCTACCCTGTCTCTGATATCCTGTCTCTGCTACCCTGTCTCTGATATCCTGTCTCTGCTACCCTGCCTCTGCTACCCTGTCTCTGCTACCCTGTCTCTGATATCCTGTCTCTGCTACCCTGTCTCTGATATCCTGTATCTGCTACCCTGTCTCTGCTACCCTGTCTCTGATATCCTGTCTCTGCTACCCTGTCTCTGATATCCTGTCTCTGATATCCTGTCTCTGCTACCCTGTCTCTGATATCCTGTCTCTGCTACCCTGTCTCTGCTACCCTGTCTCTGATATCCTGTCTCTGCTACCCTGTCTCTGCTACCCTGTCTCTGATATCCTGTCTCTGCTACCCTGTCTCTGCTAACCTGTCTCTGATATCCTGTCTCTGCTACCCTGTCTCTGCTACCCTGTCTCTGCTACCCTGTCTCTGCTACCCTGTCTCTGCTATCCTATCTCTGCTACCCTGTCTCTGATATCCTGTCTCTGCTACCCTGTCTCTGATATCTTGTCTCTGCTACCCTGTCTCTGCTAACCTGTCTCTGATATCCTGTCTCTGCTACCCTGTCTCTGCTACCCTGTCTCTGCTACCCTGTCTCTGATATCCTGTCTCTGCTACCCTGTCTCTTCTACCCTGTCTCTGCTACCCTGTCTCTGATATCCTGTCTCTGCTACCCCGTGTCTCTGATATCCTGTCTCTGCTTCCCTGTCTCTGTTACCCTGTCTCTGATATCCTGTCTCTGCTACCCTGTCTCTTCTACCCTGTCTCTGCTATAATATCCCGATCATGCTATCCTGTTTGTGGTAGACATCTCATCTTGTTGTCTGATCTTTTCAAGTGGACTGTGAAACACAGGCAAAGATGTTGACATATGCTTCAATAACATCAGATGAGCTTCAATAACATCAGATGCATTGTCATAGAATCACTCCCACTTGCTATTAATTTGCATCAAGTAGTTAGGTCCAAATGAAAACAAACTGCATAAAGCCTGTGCTTCAGTAAGCCAATAGGAAGACAGTACCTGTGTCCTTGTCCAGTACTGAACACCCTCCCCAGTCCAGACCCTGTCCCTAACCCCGTTTGATCTTATCTGCACAGATCAGATCAAACGCTCCTATACCAACGCTTCTCCATCCCGTTTGTCATCAGAGTCCACATAACCACAAGATGAAAATGTCTTTTATTACCACAAGTGTGAGAGATATAGGACCTCTCTCCCTCTCTCGCTGTCTCTCTCTAACAGAATAAATACAATGATTACAGATGAAGGGTTCAAGTCTATCCCAAGCATCTTTCCAATGATGCAGTAGTGAGAAAGGTCTGCATGATTTCACCCAAATATGACTACCCTACAAACTAACCCTTATCGGGCAATCTGACCATGGTTAAGAAACCAAGCAAAATGTCCCTGTAAAATCTCCATGTCATTAGCTAACCCTTGTAAAAACAGAGTTCTGGAAGGTAATTTCCAACCCAGACAAAGTGATGGAAAGAAGAAAAGTAGAAAGGAGGTCAGTGTTGAGCTGGTTGGTTTGATGTTGGTTAGATGTTGGTTTGATGGAAAGTAGGCTAAATATGCTCTACATCAACATCCAGCCATAAAATACCTCTTTCTTTCTCTCTCTCTCTTTCTTTCTGTTCTTTTTTTATAACAAGTTCTGATCACCTTCTCCAGTATTCCACTTGGCGTGAATCAGTGTGGAATATACTGCACAATACCTCTGCTTTTCTAAAAGCCTTGTCTAACTCTAAGACGTCGAACACACATTTTCCACTTAGGAACGTGGCTATCTACAGTGAGAGACAAAAACCAAGGCCACATGTTCAACCCTTTCCCCTTAAAAACACAATTTGACAGCAGTGGGATAGAACTCGTCAGGTTTGTGGTTTACAAAGAAAGTTCATGTGTAATCTTGGCTCTGAGGCTCGTTGAAACGTTAATCAGTGGGGAATGTAATGCTGTTGCCTGGGATTTTCTTTCTCACAGACGTCAACAATAAGAAGATTGACAGATTGACTTAGACTGATTGAAGGATAAGTTCAGTTGTGTGAGAGGTAATTCAGTTGACTAAGCCCGGAGTTAAATGAGTTGAAATGTGTCTTCATCTCTTTCTCTCCCTCTTTTCTCTCTATGTCTGTCTGCTATCTCTCCCAGTCTCTCTTTCTCTGGCTTTTAATTAAAAAAAGAGTCTCTCTTAATCTCATGCTCAACACACTCTGCTTGCTAATGACTTGGAGGGATCTTACCTCCCACAAAGAGAAAGAGAAACGGCAGAAAGAAAGGGAGAATGAATGAGTGAGTGTCAGCATACAAGTGTCTTTGTGTGACAGTGTGTCTGTGTGCGTGTGAACGTCTGTCTGTGTGTGTATGTTTGAGTGAGTGTGTCGGTGTGTGAGTGAACGTTTGTGTCGGTGTGTGTGTTTATGCCTGTCTGTGTGCCAATGCCTGTGTGCGTACGTATGCTTGTGTGTGCGTGTATATGTGTGTGTGTGTGTGTCTATATATGTATGTGTGTGACTATGTGCCAGACCCCTGGTTGTCTCCTCTCCTCCTGTTCCCATAGGAGGAGGGCTGAGGGGTCAGGGGTTCAGCAGGGCCTGACAAAGGGCCCGAGCCATCACAAAAGTCAGTGCGTGTGCCGGGAGGGGGGCTGGGGTAGGGGGAGAGTCACTTATTACCATAGTCCCTGGCCTGGCATTAACAATGATGGACCAGCATCTGGACACCACAGAGAGAGAGTGTGTCACTTATCCCTCAGCCTGGGAGAGAGATGGGGATGACTGGAAAAGAGGATGAGGGGAGAGGGGGTGGTGGGGAGGGGGAGGGGGCTGGGGTAGGGGGAGAGTCACTTATCCCTCAGCCTGGGGAGAGATGGGGATGACTGGAAAAGAGAATGAGGGGAGAGGGGGTGGTGGGGAGGGGGGATGGTAGACTGTTAGACATCTGTAGAAATCCATCTGTATCGGTAGCCATCCATCTGCAGCAATCCAACAGCTGAGTGGCTACTGAGATTCAAACAGATTCCCTTGCATCCATTCTTGGTAATTCATTGATTTGGATTGGAAACACAGACTATTGACAATAGTCTACTATTTAGAGCTGTTCGTTGACAACAGCGACAAAAGCCTGTCTGTGTCTGTCTGCACAGTGAGTGGCTAGCCAAATGTACAGCATATCCTCTGCATGTATGTATAATACACATAATCGGGATATCGGTATTAGGATATCTTCAACAGTCATGCCGCAAGGGAAGGGGGAGGAGGAAGCAGAGTGGAGCGATAGGAGAGAAAGAGGAGAATGAAAGGAGGGAAGAGAAGGATAGGGGTAAGGGGAACCAGACAAAGTCTTAATGTGTAGTGATTGATAAGCAGAGCTTTCTAATGGAAATGAACACTAGCAGTGTAATTTGTGTTTTTTTCATTAGCTGAAACAAAGCCATGAAAACTAGACCCTTCTGTGCTTTTCTCTTCTTTCTCTGTCAGAGAGTGTTCTGATGAGACTCTTGGGACTAAGCTATACTTGGAGTGTGTGTGTGTGTGTGTGTGTGTGTGTGTGTGTGTGTGTGTGTGTGCGTGTGCGTGTGCGTGTGCGTGTGTGTTGGTGTGTGGTGTGTGTGTGTGCGTGTGTGTGCATGCGTGCCTTGTGTCTCCATCGAGGAAAACTCACAAGGAGAGCGGGCCAGTAAAAGCAGATCATTAGCGTGTTTTGAAAGTTATTTTTATTTATCCTGCGCGAGCTCTGATTTGAATTAATAGGCTATTAGAACAACAATTAGCATACGCATTCCAGCTCTCTCCTTCATACACAGGAAATGGGTTGGCAAGTCCTCGCCAATAAAGCAATGCTTAGTAGTTTGACATTTCAACTTTTTGTCTAATGCAAATTTGCAAAATCTCTCTCTCTCTCAGACTAAGAAGTCATACAGCGGGATGCTTATGAATGATTCATCAGTCAGTCCAACGCTAAGTGTTTGCAGCTATAATGTGTATCTGCACTGCTTTTAATGTCCTCTCTCATCAGAGTGACGTTGGCTCTATATTTCTGCTCCTGCGTTTTCGGGCAGCTAAATCTACATGAAGCGTTAATTCAGGGGCTGTTGATGCTCATCCCCCTCAGCGGGTTTGTAGAAAACACACGTTTCTGTTGACGCTCGAGACTCTCTTGGCTGTCAGAACTCTTGTTTACTTTTCATTTGTACATTGCACTCACTCCCAAACTCCCTCATTTTTATTCAAAACATGTATCTACTATTCCTTTATTTGTTTGTCTTACGTATCCGGAGAGACTGGTGAGTGCAGTCGAGGTCTGGACAAGAAGTAAATATGACTTTGAGTTGTTGTTCAAAGCTCTGTGGAACCCTGAGGTAAAATGGCAGAGTTGGCATGGAGCCAAACGCACCAACGCACCGATGGCCTCCCCTTCTTTAATGGTGTTTGATTAAAGCCTTTCCCTGGCTTCACTGACTTTAAAGACATGCCCCAATATCCTCCCTGGATCCTACTACTGAAGGATGTCAAATACATGTCAACCCTGAGAATCCCCCAGGGGTCATTAGCCGGCAAATTCCGGAGCGTTCAGGGTTCGTCGAGTGACTCAAACACACGCAAACGCACACACCACCTCCGTTCCTCAACCCCAACCAACCCGAGCAGGCAGAGTGTTAAGATAAAGCCCTGGTCTGGGAGCCATTATTCTCTTGTAGTCATAGAAGTGTGCACCATGTACCTCTTCCCTTCCCTACCAGTAGGATGGCAAATAAATACAAGTCCGGTTTTTACTGTCTGGCTTAATTGGGCTCATAAAGTAAGACCCTGCAGTGATAACTAACAGGGCCTCACCCGCTTACTGGCTTTATAGGAGAGAGTTACACTGTGGTGACTATGTAGTTCCTTCTGAAGAGTGTGTGCTGAAAGGCATTTCAAAGAACTTGTGCATGTGACATGAAAAATTGAAACTTGAAAGTTACTGCTAGATACTTAGTAACCACAAACAGAGCTCTGCTGTTTTCAGAGGTGCCGATTTGAAGCGCTTTCTTCGCGTTTAACCTTTTAAATGATTTATGAGTATTGACATGGCTTGTCTGAACTGAAAAAAGGATATCACGGGAGATAAACACATTAAATACATCAAATCCATCCAGTGGGCTTCAAACAGACTGCAGCAGTTCACTTTCAATCAGAAAATGGATTGTTTCACAGTTTAATGTGTTAGTACTGGGATCTCTTCCTTACCCCTCAGGAATAGACTACAAACTGAAGAATAAGGGTTGTGGCTAGACATCACCCTTAAAGATAAATGGGTCCCAGGTTATGGCTCACACCCACCCTAAACCCTGTAGAACAACAGAGGGGAATATTTCTGCATCGCCGTGAAACGCGATCTGGGGATCCATGAGAGGTTCCAAAATTAGGAACACGTGGCGTCGGCCCTGGCAACACAGCCTGACGACGAGGCAGCAGCAACCCCCCCCCAAAAAAAAAAAGAACCTGAGTCTCGCCTGCATCACATCTGCCAAGACAAATAGATGGGGGAAGGTTTTGGGGGGACGGGAGAGTAGTAAATCTTCTCCCTATTGAATGAGCACCCCCAAAAATATGTCACCCCAAGACCTGCATGTGGGGAACATTCAACACAACCCACATCTGAGGGCTATTGTTCACTCTTTCTTTTCTTAAACACATGCAGCACGCGTCAGCAAAGAACCACTACATTGTTACTGTTGGCTGTCGATGTTTCTTTGTCCTGGCTTCATGCGTCGATCCCCATCTTTGAGACACTTTAAATAGGAGTATTGTGTTGGAATCTATTGAAATGGCACACTTCTAACGAGATAGCTGTCCAAGCTACGTAGGACTTAAACAGCACTGTTTCAGGAACTTACGGAAACGGCACAATCCCATTTCATCACTGTAACGCATTATGCTTTATGCTTTATTAACGTTCGTTTGGTAAAGGGGAAGTGAATCTCTCTTCACTTAATTGTCACTTAACAAGCAAGCACATGAAGACGATCTGAAACCGGATCATTCTTTCTATTACGAACAACGAAGCCTTCCCTTTGTTCCACACCTGTTGGAAATCCTCCGAAATGTTGCTCAGTTACTAAACTGGGTCACGTCTGGCTGACACCCGATATCTCTGTCTGCGATATGAAAAGCGGGCGTGAGATATTGTACCGCTTCAAAAACAAGTGATCGGGTAACAGCACAGCATATACCAGACGTGTGTCGATCAGGGAGCGGGGCTTTGCTCCATCACAACATGAATGCAGGGCGGAACCCCAGATATAATCTCCTTCTATGTTCATCATGTTGCTCATACTGTCTACGCATCAACCTTATAATACTGTAGGCTTCTGTTGGCGACCGGAGGAGTCCGATTGTGTTTGAAGCAAAATAAAAAAAGAAGCCGAGATAGTCCTTGAGCCCCGATACTTGCAACGCATTTGAGAGCACTTTTCTCTTTCTCAACAGGGTCGCTGAAAACTTCTGTCAATCGCGTCGATGTGCTGACAGGGAATCTCAGTACTTCTTTTTTGCATGGCATTCATTGCAAATACATCCCTATGAGGAGAAGACATTTTGAAAATAGTTATTTGTGTACAAATTATGCCAACAGATGAGACCGTAATCACAGCCAAGACAATGGGGCCTGATAAGGGACAAGTGGCGTGCAACAAGTGGCGTGCAAACAACACAGCTACAGCATCTAAGCTACCAACTACCGCATGGTTCAGCAGAGCTGTGGTGGGGATATTTGGTTATTTAGAATTCACCATTAGTGTCAACAAACAGCTATGAAGCAATACCTCCATTTTAACTTGTCCCTGTACTTACACGTATGTTATTTTTGGTGAAGAGCATCAGACGTCTCCGTGGTACTGTATTTCCCAGAGTGGCCTGGTATTTCCTCCTCTCTATCTCTCAGCTCACAGAGACGGAGCACGCTGCACTGTAGAGGAGAGCAGGATATACGGTCATGGAAGATATGATGACTGTCCTCTCAGAGGTTTAAGGTCTGAGAGAGAGAATACGGGAAAGGGAGAAATAGTGACAGAGGGTGCAGTGTAACTACAATGAACAACAATATGAACGCAACATGTAAAAGTGTTGGTCCCATGTTTCATGAGCTGAAATGAAACATCCCCAAAATGTTCCATACGCACAAAAAACGTATTTCTCTCCAATTTTGTGCACAAATTTGTTTACATCCCTGTTCGTGAGCATTTCTCCTTCGCCAAGATTATCCATCCACTTGACAGGTGTGGCATATCAAGAAGCTGATTAAAAAGTATGATCATTACACAGGGGACAATAAAAGTGCTGGGGACAATAAAAGGACACTCTAAAATGTGCAGTTTTGTCACAGATCTCTCAAGTTGAGCGAGCGTGCAGTTGGCATGCTGAATGCAGGCATGTCCACCTGAGCTGTTGCCAGAGAATTGAATGTTCCTTTCTCTACCATAAGTCGCCTCCAATTAAATGTTTGATAATTTGGCAGTATGTCCAACCGGCCTCACGCCATCCCAGGACCTCCACATACGGTTTCTTCACCTGCGGGAACGTCTAAGGCAGGGGTGAGCAATTCCAGTCCTCGGGGGCCTGATTGGTGTCACAGTTTTTCCCCAGCCCCAGCTAACACACCTGACTCCAACAATCTGCTAAATCATGATCTTCAATTTAGAATGCAATTTGATTAATCAGCTGTGTTTGCTATGAATGGAGAAAATCAGGCCCCCGGGGACTGGGAGGGAGTGCGGAGGAGTATTTAATTATGTAATAAAGACATTTTTGTGGGGAAAAACGTATTCTGACTGGCTGGGCCTGACTCCTCAGTGGGTAGGCCTGGCTCCCATTTGGGTAGGCCTATGCCC
Organism: Oncorhynchus tshawytscha; assembly: GCF_018296145.1. Classification (NCBI taxonomy): domain Eukaryota; kingdom Metazoa; phylum Chordata; class Actinopteri; order Salmoniformes; family Salmonidae; genus Oncorhynchus; species Oncorhynchus tshawytscha. The sequence goes on along the minus strand of NC_056436.1, from coordinate 59,110,166 downwards.
TGCAGGGCCCACCCATGGCCTAGCCCCTGCCCAGGCATGTTAAATCCATAGATTAGGGCCTAACTAATTAATTAATATTGACTGATTTGCTTATATGAACTGTAACTTAGTAAAATCTTTGAAGTTGTTGCATGTTGTGTTAATATTTTTGTTCAGTGTATAAAGAATGGGCAAACAGTTAGCCTAGCGGTTAAGAGTGTTGGGCCAGTAACAGAAAGATCGCTGGTTCAAATCCTTGAGCTGAAAAATCTGCCGATGTGCCCTTGAGCAACCACCTGCTCTTGTAAGTCGTGCTGGATAAGAACCTCTGCTAAATGACTCAAATGTAACCATGTAAAACAATAGCAGATAGGGTTATCTTTGTGGGCGCTTCTGACTCGTATACAGACCTTCGGGACCAAGGAAAGGACTCTGTGACAGAGAGTCAAACATGTTGGGGCCTATTTCAATGTAGGCTATGTGAAGCTACTCGATATTTTCGAAACTGGGTAGGTGCTACAGTAAAACATGGCATCGTCAATGAAATTGTGGGTAGCCTATGCATTGCGTTGTTATCTAGATAGGCCTATTTGCCAACTGCAGTTCTTGGGGAATTATACACTTAGGTGAAGTAATACTTATGTAAAACCTGTATTAGCTGGGATTGTTTAATAACTCTACTAATTCCATACCATTCATTTGAACCAAATAAATCATGGACACCGTCTCAGACGAAAGGCGCAGTGCGCGTGATGTAAATGTTGATACAAGTTGTTGTAAACTCTGCGTCGGCCACCTTAATGACAGAGGAGGCTATAGTAACTATTTATATGACCATGTCCGTCTCCGTGTGAGACATATAGCCGCCCTGCTACACGTGTCTTGTGGCAATAAACCCCCTAGTTACCACTGCAATTCTTGCTGGGGATGAATAACAATAAGCATTGTCGCGAGGCCACACTGAAGAGACCCGTGCTTCTCCCCCTCCTCACCCAGCCCGTCTCCAATCCTATCCTCGCGAGGGATCCGCGCGAGCTAACAGAATGATAATGAGAGGCGAGGCGGCAGATGCTCGGATGCCTTTACAAACGCCCGCGACCCCCGCGCGCCAGAGCAGGAGCATTCCGCCGGCTGGCGCACCGACCGGGATGGGGTGGGGGAGAAACTTTCCCCTTTGTGAGTGGCTCGCGCACGCAGCTCCCCCGCCGTTTGGGCTTTTTGGTGGGCCCCGGGGCGGCCTGGTTACACCTGCTAAGCGCTTTTGTCATTGGGATCTCCTTCATTTCAATGAAAGTTCATCTCTCCCCTCCCCCATCTCACGAGGCTCCCAGAACTAGCTTTACGACCCCAGTGGGCGGAATCACTGCACCCCCTCTCCATCCACAGAGAGTACCATATGAGGATGCGAGACTGACTTCGCCAAAATAACACAATGAAACATTTTCTGAAGTAATATGGGCAGCCCTATGATTGAAACCTAAAACGACATATTAGCATGAAATTGCATCCAGAGTTGTGTTAAATGTTGATTTGGTATTTGAGATCATTTATGAAGGGAAGCTATAGCCTAGTTAATTGCATTACCAAATAGCCTATTGCTTTGAGATATTCATCTGATTATCTTACATATCAACACTGAAACGTAAATATCTGATTTAGGCTCATTCATGTAGCCCACAGCCTATAGTTATTTTAATTGTATTGCCAACCACGGTTTAAGGCAAATTAGATGAAGTTAACTGTTTTGTCACCGCACCTGCCATCTAAACCCTTGACATAAGATTAACATGGAATATGTTTTTCTAAAAATACAGTTCCTACATTTTAGCCCAGAGAAGAGCGTATCGAAATGTATTGAGTTTGCATCTGCTTTCTGCAAACATACCCCATTGATGTTGTGTTTCCATAGGTTTTATTCAAATTAAACCCGTTCTTGTTTAAACTCGAGCGGTTGTTGGTCTTCGTGGAGGAAATGTGATTAGCTTGCATTCCCCATTGCAGTAATGATATTTGGGCACCACGAGCTCACCCGTGGTTTTCTCAGAGCGGGGTGAGAGACGGAGAGAATCGAAGCACCGGCCCGTGGCTAACATTGTTGAACGTTAGCGGGGAGTTTTCACCCGGCTCCCTAGCTACCTTTCACACAGCAAACGGGTCATGTCTGCCCTGGTGAGAGAAGATTTTGGGCCTATTGCTCGCCCGGCCTCCCCAGAACCAGCCAAAAATAAATTTGGCACCAGTTATTTCATTGAAAGTTTGAGCGTTTATGTTGGATGCTGCGTTGAGAACCTTTTTACACATCGCCTCAAACAAATATTTGGGTCATATGTATGTTGTTCTAACGCCACATATTACTGTAGCACGTGATGATCTTACTAAAATCCCAAAATCAAACACATAAATTTTTTATTAGCTGGTAATTGTCTTTTATATGTATAAATGATATGTGCTGAATCATTAGGGAGAAAGCTATATTGATTTACAGCTCTGCTGAATCAAAGTCCATGTGTGCGCGCTCATGGAGCCAGATGGCAGAGAGCGAGTGCATCTCCTCCTTCTCCCCACGAGTCACTCCAGGAATTTAAAATGCAGCGAACCTCCGTAAATATGCTCTATCCAGTTTTACAGAGAGAATACACATATATGTGTTTGTCCATCAGTGATACAATAATATCTGAGTGCTCTGGTTTACCACATCAAATAGCTTAGTGGGAAGTCATGTGTCATGCTTGTGTCTAATTGCGCAGAGAATGGGGCCAACCGTTTTGGAGATGTTTATCGAGGCAAGGTGCGACGGAACGGCATTAGATTATGTTTGAATTCCATCTGAAAGTGCGTTTAGGCCCGGAATTGACGTAGGCCTAATTATGGGTTTGGGTTGTCTGAACCTCGCGCAGATGGTCCGGTGCCTTCTTCAAGCTCCAGTTGCTCGTGTTTGCTCTCTGAGCGAGAGTTTAAGGATGCTAATACGGCAGGGATTGTAAAGCAGTATTATGCACCGGGGGAAAGTGTTTGCCCGCGTGACCCGCGGCGAGGCGCATTTAGCACCAAGGAATCATTTCGGAGATTCGCCACACGCGGGGCCCTGGTGGAACACACAATAGCGAGGGCACGGAGAGGTCTTGTACCCTCACTCAGTAAAAAACTAGATTTGGGGATCCACAAACCTTCACTCTTATAGTTCTCTCTACACACTGGTGGCTTGGAAATGTGAGGCTATGTTACCTTCTTATCACCATGACTTTAGGAACAAAATTGGTAACCAAATTGTATCCACTGTAAACCAACCTGAATACACCTTCACATATTGTGTCCTATGTTACATATTTTGTCCAATGTTTTCCAGTTAAATATACGAGACAACTACATATACAATTCACCTCAAAATATATAGTGAATATATGCATATAACCAAAGCATAAAATGCAAGCAGTGCTATTTTGGGGGATAGTATATGGAATGTTAAAGTTCTTTGTCATGTTTAAGGTAGGGGGGGAAATGACAGTGGCACACGTTTGTGAATTGCAGCTATAACAATATGCGAGTGCCGAGGCAGCCTTGGGTCAATCTGGACGTGTTTAAAGTTCCCCCTGAATAATCCCCTTTACCTATTGTTGTGGCACACTTTAAAACTACATCTTTGGGTTGGTCCTCCCGGCTTCTGCAATCAATGGGCCCTCTGTGTCGTGAGTGGACATCCTGGACGCAGCGAAGGGGCAGCACTTGATTTAGGGAGGGGTGAAGAGGAGAGGGAGGAGGGGTGGGGGAATGTTTTTGTGTGAGCTGAGGAAAAAGACGCAGTTTGGGTGAGGGGCGGGCTATCAGGGCCAGTCTGTCTACGGAGACGAGACACAGACGGCAGGAGCGCGCGACAGAGCAGAGCGCACAGCAACACAAGCGGAGCTGCGCCTTTTCTCCTCGCTCAGATTTCCAGACACACACTCACACACAGAGACCGTGTAAGTGGATGTATGCAACAGATCCGTCTACGATAGCAAGAAAAAAATGCATTTGAGTTGGTGTTCTTTGTTGTAAAATCGAAGCTAAAAAGAAAACTGTGACCTGGTTCATCTTGGGTTCTCAAATCTCCATCTTTAAGTTGATTTGCGCGACTTTTCACCGACGGTGACTTATCGGTGGGATTTAACATGCCATACTTTTGAGAAAGCTTGTTTTTTTCCAGACCTTGCTCCTCTGTGGAACTGCAGCCCTAACCTGGGTGCTGAAGATGGGTGCCAAAATGAATACACCCAGAGGGAATATAGTATTTTCCACTGCGCTATTATTATTATTGGTTGGAATTATGCAGGACGTTTCTGGTAAGAATTTGAAATATAAAGTTTATGAAGAGCAAAAAGTGGGCACAGTGATTGCAAGGCTAAAGGAAGACGTGGCGGGTGTTCTTTCTAAATTACCGAGTTCAGTGTCCTTTCTGTTCCGTGCTATGCAGCGGGGGAGCACTCCGTTTCTGTCGGTTCGGGAGGAGGACGGTGAAATCACCATAGGGACCAAGATTGACCGGGAGAAGATTTGTGAAAAGAACCTCAACTGTTCCATCGAATTTGACGTTATCACTCTGCCTACTGAATACCTCCAGCTCTTCCACGTCGAGGTGGAAGTCTTGGACATTAACGATAACTCGCCACAGTTCTCTCGTGCCATCATACCCATTGAGATCTCCGAGAGCGCATCTGTGGGAAACCGGATCCAGCTGGACAGCGCCACGGACCCAGACGTGGGAGATAACTCCCTTTACTCTTATTCCCTGACACCGAATCACTTTTTCAAAATCGACATTAGGACCAGAAACGATGGTGCCAAATACGCAGAGCTTGTTGTGGTGAGAGAGCTGGACAGGGAGGTGCAGTCCAACTACCAGTTGCAGCTAACGGCCTCGGACAATGGAGTCCCCCCGAAGTCCGGCTCCACTTTGCTCAAGATAAGCATCTCGGACTCTAATGACAACAGTCCGGCTTTTGACGAGCAGGCTTACGTTATTAATCTCATGGAAAACTCACCACTAGGGACTCTACTGATTGATTTAAACGCCACAGATCCGGATGAGGGCACAAACGGTAGAATAGTTTACTCTTTCAGCAGTCATGTCTCTCCCAAAATACTGGAGACGTTTAAAATTAACCCTGAAAATGGTCAAATCACTTTGATTAAAAAAGTGGACTATGAATCTACGTCATCTTATGAGCTGGACATTCAGGCACAGGATCTGGGTCCCAACTCCATCCCTGGACTTTGTAAAATCGTAATCAAAGTGGTGGACGTGAACGACAACAAACCAGAGATCAACATTAACCTGATGACTCCTGGCAAGGAGGAGGTGGCCTACATCTCGGAGGGCGCGCCAGTGGACACCTTTATAGCACTGGTGCGTGTGGACGACAGTGACACGGGGCTCAACGGTGACGTGGTGTGCCGCCTGCACGGCCACGGTCACTTCCGGCTGCAGAAGACCTATGAGAAGAATTACATGATCCTGACCAACGTGTCTTTGGACAGAGAGAAGAGGTCAGAGTACAGTCTGACAGTCATAGCTGAGGACCGTGGCTCTCCAAGCCTCTCCACAGTCAAACACTTCACTGTACAGGTGTTGGATGAAAACGATAACCCGCCTCGCTTTGAGAAGAGTCGCTACGAGGTCTTCAAGTCAGAGAACAACTCTCCAGGGGCCTACCTGATGACAGTGGTGGCGTCCGACCCTGACCTGGGCACTAACGGTCAGGTGACCTACACGGTGGTGGAAGCTCTGGTCCAGGGAAGCCCCATCTCCACCTACGTCACCATCGACCCGTCCAATGGCGCCATCTACGCTCTACGGAGCTTCGACCACGAGGACGTCAGCCGCATCGCCTTCACCGTCCAGGCCCGTGATGGAGGGAACCCCGCCCTCTCCTCCAATGCCACCGTCCTCCTGACCGTGCTCGACGATAATGACAATCCGCCCACCATCCAGTCCCCACCCCTACGGAACCACACCGCGGATCTACCTCTCTGGAGACACGCCTCCGCTGGTCAGCTGGTCACCATCATTAAGGCCACCGACCGCGACACCGGTGCCAATGGCGAGCTGAGCTGCTCCATCGTCGGGGGCAACGAGGAGGGCCTGTTTGTGATGGACGCGCGGCGATGCGAGCTGCGGACCAATGGCAGTCTGGAAGGGGTTCCCAAGGACGTGCTGGAGATCAGGGTGGAGGTGCAGGACAGGGGCACCACTCGCCTGTCCACGGGGGCCCTGCTCCGCCTTTCCCTTCAGGAGAATATGGACATCCTGCCCCCAGGCCTCCCCACGGGCCCAAGCCATCCAACACTGGACCTCTCCCTCATCATCATCATCTCCCTGGGGGCCGTGTGTGCCCTGCTGCTAGTGGTCATGGTGATGTTCACCACGGCACGCTGTAACAGGGAGAAGAAGGACCCACGCAACTCGTACAACTGCAGGGTGGCAGAGAACACGTACCAAAACCACCCGAAGAAGCCCTCTAGGCAGATCCACAAGGGAGACATCACCCTGGTTCCCACCGTCAACGGCACCCTGCCCGTACGGGCACACCCACGCTCACCTTCTGCTTCGCCTGCCCCAGAGAGGGGCACCATGGGCAGCCGGCAGAGCCAACACAGCCGCCAGTCGCTTAACAGCCTAGTCACCATCTCCTCCAATCACGTCGCAGAGAACTTTGCTCTGGAACTGGCCCACGCCACGCCCCCTGTCGAGGTAAGAAGAGAGAGAGAAAGAGAGAGAGAGAGAGAGGGTTTAATTTCATACCCTAAGTCCTTAGTGATGTATTACTAGATGGTTATATGAATATGTTATCTGCTAATGGTAGTCTTTGAATCTCTTAAATGCCTTTGGAATAAAATAGACTACCATCAACTATGGATCTATAGAATAAAAAATGACTGAGTTTAAGCTTTGCCTCATATTATGGTGATATAGAAATGTAATGATGTTTATAATTAGGATATTTGCGTTATATATTTTCTAATTGTGTGCCCCACGTTGTGTTGTGTTCAGTAAGCCGTCCCTTATTTCCCATGATCATCTCATGTTTTATAGCCCATCATAACAACCTTCATCCAGATCATGTGTCCTTATGCCTGTCTGCTCCCATCAGTGTTCATTCATTTCCCCTTTTCATTTTCCCCTTTTTTTTCACTTTCCTTTCTTTTTTCTTTCTTTTTCCCCCCTTTTTTTTGTTTGGATTGTAGCAAGTCTCACAGCTTCTGTCCATGCTCCATCAGGGCCAGTACCAGCCAAGACCCAGTTTCCGTGGCAACAAATACACTAGGAGCTACAGGTACCTACATCTTAAAATAAACAGGGCCGGAGGGAATCAGAATGTATGTGTTTAAGAATGTGTGCATAACTCAGTAAGGCTCTAAGGCATATCCTACAATGCTTTACATATTCCTATAAAGCTTGTGGTGCTATTCCCTCTTATGCCTATATGTGCCTTGTTCTATTTTAGGACTTAATAATTGTATACAAAAACCTCCACTGCACTTAGTTTTGATACATGCATAAGCCTTGAACCATCCTCCAATGTGGTTTTCTATGAAAGTTCAACCATCATTTCTTCTCGCCGCCTCCAGGTATGCTCTAAATGACATGGATAAGTTTAGTCTGAAGGACAGTGGTCGTGGTGACAGCGACGCTGGGGACAGTGACTACGAGGCAGGGAGAGAGTCTCCCATCGACAGGCTCCTGGGTGAGGCCTTTATTGAGCTATACCCCCCTGACGGCCAACACAGACCCCATCCACAGCATCCGCATGCAGGTATACACCCCTCACCGCGTTTCAAACTCCTCACCCCATCACCACTCTCCACCGATCCAATATCAACTCCCTTCCTCTACATGTCCATTCTTTACTGACCTCTACCAACACACTGCATGCAGGTATACCATCCTCACCCCTTTCACAATATCACTCCTCTCACCCATCTTAGCCCTTGCCCCTACACTCCCCCATCACACCACCTCACCCCTCCCACTCTCAGTCACCCCTCATCCCCAACACCTGTGAGAGATTCACTCCCCAGCTGCTTATCAAGCATAGTGACTGGGTGGGACTGTGGATGGAGAAAATAGGGAGAATTATCACCTGTTTCTCTGGCGAGAAAAAAGCTCTCATCTCCTCCACAACACAATTATTTCAGAGTGCGATCAGCCAGCCAGGCAGGCAGGTAGAGAGGCAGGTTGGAGTGGTTTTATCGACAGCTTTGAAAGGCGTTTTTGGTAAATCAGTCCGGTTAATCTTTCATCAGCGGGGGAGCCAATCTGCTGCCTGCCTGCATGGCCGCTGCTTTTCTAATGTTCCCCAATGCACTCTTCCTTCATCAGCTCTAAGATGTATTACAAATGGTCCTTTTATGGTAATGTGAGCGTAATGAAGTCCCTGAATAGTATGAGTGAATAACCAGTGCTCTTTAATGAAGGCTTTAACTTGGCATATTTGATTTGTCTAATTTATTCTTCAGAGATTTTTCATTTGAAGATTTAATGTTGAATAGACGTGACATGAAAGGGTAAAATGCAGGCTTTTGAATGAGTAATAATAGCCATTGATCTGGCCTAGTGAATTGTCCCGACATGTTAATTGTATGTTATAGGTAGTACGCTCTCGCCCACAGAGTGCTGTGCAATCTAATTAGCTTAGATTTCAACCCATGTTTGAAACCCAGATCACACAACTGTGTTTAAAGATGAATGGATATCAAATGTTTGATGTTAAAAGACTGTATGAAAGACAACCTCTCATCTCCTCCCTTCAAAACCACTCCCCAATTCTATGCCTGCTCATCACCATCTCCCCACATCACAAGTCTATCAACAAAAGAACAGTAATACCCAGAACAATCTATGGTGTGTGTATGTTTAAATGCATGGCCACATGGGGCCCACCTTCTATGTATTTCATCTATGCAAGTGCCTTGTGAATGTATCCATGACCATGTCTCTCTTTCCCTCTCTCTCTGTAGCGATGAGACTGTGCACTGAGGAGTGTCGTGTCCTGGGTCATTCTGACCAGTGCTGGATGCCTCCCCTGCCCTCCCCAGCCTCCTCTGACTACCGCAGCAACCTCTTCATCCCAGGAGATGACCCCCGCCAGGCCAGAGACCCCGAGCAGCCCCCACAGTCTTCCGACCCCACCCACCCTCATGCCCAACGCAGCAACCAGAGCTTCTCCACCTTTGGCAAGGACAACCAGGAGGGGGCTGAGGAGGGAGAGGCGGAAGATGGGGGAGAGGATGGGGAGGACCTCTGTGGAACCACCTCCCTGCTGTCAGAGATGAGCAGCGTGTTCCAGAGGCTCCTCCCCCCGTCGCTGGACTCCTACGTCCAGGTCAGTGAGACCCAGAAGGGAGGTGCGAGTGTGGGGGGTGTAAGTATCCCAATGACGGGGTCACTGGACAGGAGGAGGAGTCACTTGCCAGGTAAGCCCAGTGCTGCAGCCCACCAGCAAGGTGTGGCAGCGTGGGCTGCCAACACCCATTTCCAAAATCCCGGATCTAGCATCGGGCCCTCAGGCCATCCACACCCCCAGAACGGCAGCTACCACACCCTCAAACCCAGCACCAAGCTCAGCCCCCAGAACAACCACAAGAACCAGGTCGTTGGGCACGGACAGCACGCCCCCACCCCCAAGAACAGCCCACTCCTCACTGCCCTGGTTAGCCCTACCCTGGTGGTACCCTCCCTGGCCCCTGCCCCCATCCCTGTCCCTGTCCCTGTCCCCCTCCCGGGGCCTTGCGGTAAGTGGCTCCCCGCCATGGAGGAGATCCCAGAGAACTTTGAGGAGGATGAGTTTGACTCAGTGCTGGGGCAGCTGGGACACCTGCAGGGGAAGAGGAGCGACAGCCGCCATGAGTTGATGGACGCCAGCGAGCTAGTGGCTGAGATCAACAAACTGTTACAGGACGTCCGGCAGAGCTAGACATTCTTAAATACCCTCCACTCTACACCTTTGAACTCTGACCTCCAACTTCCTGACTTCCTGTCAGGAGTCCTGCCATGTGTATGGAGGGGGAGCTGAGGAGTCTGGGTAGGAAAAAAGAAAAGAGAAACAAACTAAAGACATAGACCTGCAATTGTCATTAGAGTTGCATTTCTACCGTATTTGTGTTTTGTGAATGCTAAATATCCAAATAATGTTTGTATTTTCTGGTTTGGTACACAATGTACACAATGTGACTGTATTTATCTTTGTATTTTAAAAATACATTTGTATTCTTATATTTATTTAAAAATATGTATATAAACTTAATCAATCAGAATTATATTTTTATATATTGAATGCATGTTAAATGGGAGAAGAAAAAAAATCAAGATTTTGACATGCAACTGAAAATCTACATATTTAATAATGTCTTTTGTGAAATGTTTTTTATGTCACTATTATTATATGTATACGTGAATATATTCATTATTGGACACAAGTCTTTGTGGTGCATTGTGGGAACGTGTGAAGAAACACAAATAAAGTCGAAGACACAGAACTAATATGACTTTGTCTCTGTTTAATCGTTGACTAATGTTGCCATTGTATTAGAGGAAGGATGTCAGAGACAGATCTATTAACTACACTGAGAAAAAATAGAAACTCAACATGTAAAGTGTTGGTCCCATGTTTCATGAGCTGAAATCAAAAATCCCAGAAATTTTCCATACGCACAAAAAGCTTATTTCTCTCAAATTTTGTGCACACATTTGTTTACATCCCTGTTAGTGAGCGTTTTTCCTTACCCGAGATAATCTGTCCACCTAACAGGTATGGCATATCAAGAAGCTGATTAAACAGCATGATCATTACACAGGTGCCCCTTGTGCTGGGGACAATAAAAGGCCACTTGAAAATGTGCAGTTTTGTCACAAAACACAATAACTCAGACGTTACAAGTTTTGAGGGAGCGTGCAGTTGGCATGCTGACTGCAGAAATGTCCCCTAGAGCTGTTGCCAGAGAAATTATAATGCTCATTTCTTGTTTTAGAGAATTTGGCAGTACGTCCAATCAGCCTCACAACCACAGAACACTTGTAACTACGCCAGCCTAGGACCTCCACATCTGGCTTCTTCACCTGCGGGATCGTCTGAGTGGGAGAGTACTTTCATCTGTAATAATGCCATTTTGTGGGGGGAAACACTTTCTGATTGGCTGGGTGTGGCTCCCCAATGGGTGGGCTTGGCTGTCAAGTGGGTGGGCCTAAGCCCTCCAAGTCCCAGCCATGGCTGCACCCCTGCCTATTAATGAGAAATCCATAGATTAGGGACTAATTCATTCATTTCAATTGACTGATTTCCTCATATGAACTGTAACTTAGTAAAATCTTTGAAATTGTTGCATGTTGCATTTATATTTTTGTTCAGTATAAATGAAATGTTTCCATAGGAGGTTGAGAACCTCGTGTGTGTGTGTGTGTGTGTGTGTGTGTGTGTGTGTGTGTGTGTGTGTGTGTGAGAAAGAGAGAATTTATATTCCTACAAAGAGATGCTGATAGCACAATACTGTCTAGATTTGCTGGTCATGGCTCATATCAACGCATCTTCCCAGACACGCTAGACCCCCTCCAATTCGCATACCGCCCCAACAAATCCACAGATGGCACAATCTCTATTACACTCCAAAATGTCCTCTCCCACCTGGACAAGATGAACACCTATGTGAGAATGCTGTTCATTGACTATAGCTCAACACCATAGTGCTCTCCAAGCTCATCACTAAGCTCAGGACCCTGGGACTGAACACTTCCCTCTGCAACTGGATCCAGGACTTCCTGACGGGAAGGTAGACAACAACACATCCACCACGCTGACCCTCAAAACAGGGACACCCTCGGTGGTGCATGCTTAGCCCCTGTACTTCCTGCGTGGCCGTGCACGACTCCCAACACCATCGTTAAGTTTACTGACGACACAACAGTGGTTGGCCTGATCACTGACAACGATGAGACAGCCTATAGGGAGGAGGTCAGAGACCTGGCAGTGTGGTGCCAGGACAACAACCTCTCCCTCAGAGTCAGCAAAGACAAATTAGCTAATCGTGGACTACAGGAAACGGAGGGCCGAGCACACCCCCATCCACATCGACGGGGCCGTCGTGGTGCTGACATATGGGATTGTTTTAAGATGGTCATACCATGGATCACTTAGCTATTTGATTTTGAATTTTAGGACTCCTTTAAGTATAAATTATTTTATTTTTATTGATAAATCCCATAGAAATGCATGGAATAACATTGATAAAAAGTATCTGTCCTATATCAAGGAGATATGATAAAGCTGAGGAAATATATACATATATATATATTTTACACATATTTAACCCTTTTTTGGGTTGGCACAACACTACATGTACCTCCATACTTAAACTGACTGATTTTTATGGGGATTGTTTTTGTTATGTTACTTATATTGACGCACAGGTGCGTCAGTAGACGCTAGGGGGTATTATGATTTATCCTGTTGCCTAGTCACTTTATCCCTACCTATATGTACATTCTGTATCTACTTCCATTACCTCGTACCCCTGCACGTCGACTCGGTTCTGGTACCCCGTGTATATAGCCAAGTTATCGTTACTCATTGTGTATGTATTCATTATGTTATTATTTTTCAATTATTTACCTAAGTTATTTTGCTCTGCATTGTTGGGAAGGGCCCGTGAATAAGCATTTCACTGTTATTCTACACCTGTTGTTTACGAAGCATGTGACAAATACAATTTGATTTGATTGATTTAGATTTCCACGAGAAGAGATAAATAGGAGCTCGCCCTATCGGGGAAAAAGAGCTCACAATTGGTCCAATAGCAGTCAGTTCTATTCCAGCACACTGTTCTTGGATACAATAGTCAGAGCTTCTCTTATTCATGTCCTAGATATTTGGAGGGAGGCTGTTCATGCCAATATACTGCTCCCTCCTATTTTCCTCCTGGTGGATGGCTGATACGATACCTACAGGTGTTAATAGTGCACTGATAAACCTTGGTTCTATCATCACCGCTTACTCCTGCTTCTTCTGATGACTTTACCCATCTGAAGGTCTGAGGCTCAGTTTGAAACAGAACAGAGCCCCCTGGAGGCCCTATTGAAGTACTGCAGAATCAGGTTCCAACATTGGCAAGCAACTGGAGCTGAATTCACCTCACGCTCTCAACCCTGTAGTCGAAATAATTCACAGACACTCCACCGTGGTGCTGCCTACAAACCGAAGACATTCACTCACTCATTCAGTATGCCACTTTAAACAATGCTACCTTATATAATGTTACTTACCCTACATTATTCATCTCATATGTATACGTAGATACTGTACTCTATATCATCGACTGCATCCTTATGTAATACATGTATCACTAGCCACTTTAACTATGCCACTTGATTTACATACTCATCTCATATGTATATACTGTACTCGATATCATCTACTGTATCTTGCCTATGCTGCTCTGTACCATCACTCATTCATATATCCTTATGTACATATTCTTTATCCCCTTACACTGTGTATAAGACAGTAGTTTTTTTTTGGAATTGTTAGTTAGATTACTTGTTCGTTATTACTGCATTGTCGGAACTAGAAGCACAAGCATTTCGCTACACTCGCATTAACATCTGCTAACCATGTGTATGTGACAAATAAAATTTGATTGATTTGATTTGAAATAAACCAGATGAGCTTAACTGTACCGTAGGAGAAAACATTTAGTGTGGTAGTATATTTAGTTTTGACATTTCAGTCATTTAGTAGGCGTTCTATGACCTCTGAACCTTTGTGGGTCTGTATTTTGACCCATCTGTATTTTACCCATTTATACTTTCCCACACTGAGCCCATAACCTGCTAAAATCACTGACTCTTTTCTTGCAAAGATAAGGTGAGATGGAAGAAACCACTAGAGCTACAACACAATTATCAAGAGCTCATTGTTTTAGGTGTTTTGACCTCACCTCAATTTAATGTTGACACATCAGTCTGTATATATCTGAGGCAGGTAGCTACCGTTAAAGGCCTTTGTTTTTCTCGAGTGGAAGAGCGAGTGAAAGAGGTAGGGAGAGGTAGCAGGGGAGAACGAGGGAGTGCTAGATGGAGGGAAGGACAGGAGAGGCAGCGGTAGAGGAGGGCAGAGGTAGTGGGAGAGAAAATGTGAGAGAGAGTGTGCCTGTGATAGAGAGAGTAAGAGGTAGAAACAGAGATGGGCTGCAGGGAGGGAGAGCAGAATGACATAACTACAGAGAGCAGTGGAGTGATAGAGAGAGAACAGGGATAGAGGGAAAGAGGTAAGGGTTTAGAGAGGGTGAGAATAGAGAAACAGAGCGGGAGCCAGGCGGTATATAGAGAGAGACTGGGGGATAGAGAGAGACAGAAGGATAGAGAGAGACTGAGGGATAGAGAGAGAGAGAGAGAGAGACTGAGGGATAGAGAGAGACAGAAGGATAGAGAAAAAGAATGATAAAGAAACACGGAGAGAGAGAGAGAGAGAGAGAGAGAGAGAGAGAGAGAGAGAGAGAGAGAGGCAGGGATAATGAGAGAGAGGATGGGATAGAGAGAGAAAAAGACAGCGGGGTATTGTTAGGAGAACACAGAGCTCTACACCGGAGTCTGTTGTGTAAAAGGAAGCCAGCATTTGGCATTTCATGTTGTCAGCCGTTTTTCATGAATGCTGCTTAACATATCCTCTCTGACAACATCCCCTCCCTTCCCTCTTACCCCTTTGCAGACAACTGCACCCAGAAAAACACCCCATCTAACCAAACCCCATAATCTCCTCTCCACTCAATACGGACAAGGTCCAGCTGCACTAGTGGTGTCATAATCTGTGAGGTTTTGTTGGGACTGATCTGACTTTTCAACGGCATCCACATTTGTATTGACTTCGCACAAAGACACACACAAGACAGAAGCAGACTGATTAAAGTAATTTGTCATGAAAAGAAAACAAGGCCATCTGGTCCATAATCATCAGCCATTTTCAAGGTAACAGTACTTAATCACATGCTCCTGTATAACCAGTCTATTGTATGTCTGCCAATCAGGGCTTACTCTATTGGTTGCCTGTCAGTGTGTTGTCAGTCAGTGGCTCTTCAGTTCATCTCTTGTGTTGTTTTTTTTTCACGTGTTTTCACAGCAAGTCAGCTGAAGGAGAGCCTTGCTATGGGCCAAGAGCTGTGGATTGGAGCATTGTGATATGGACACACAGGTGAGAGACACTCCAGATAAACAATCACTGTTTATTATGCTGCTGATGGACCCTAACCCTCCGCTAACCAGCCAGACAGCACCTCTCATCACCATCGTCTCTCTGGTGGAGGTGGGTAGTGCTGTGTGTGTGTGGGTACACATTCATGAATACGCACACACACACACACATGACACAAACACGCACATCGACACAACACAAACACACACACATTACACACACACGGACACTATCCTCATTAGAATTATACAGAACACTGGCGAAGACAGGTGGAAATAACATTAGAATACAAATATCAGCAAATAGCAAATTCCACTTCCTGGGCTAAACCATAGACACAATTATCAGGGGTGCACCAGCATACAATAACCGAATCTGTGGAAAAAAAGGGTGCTCGTTTCTCAAGCATGCCAGTACAGACACAAGTCCTTAGGCTCGCCAGATGTGCAGGATCGGAACTTCGAGAAATGGCAACACACAAGACAAACACAAAGTAAACACTAAAAATAAATGCACACACTGAAGTAAAGCAATTTCACTCGAAATACAGAGGCATTTAGCAGTTGTTTAAAGAGTACTGCCCTTAAAAAACAGCTAATCCCTTTGACAATGGCCTATGTGGCGTCGATAGGAGTCAGAAACATTGATTCTAGTGTCAAAATTGTCTACAAAGTGTATATAAGATCATTTTGGCCATAACGTCGTTTTTTGTTAAAAACAGAGTTTGGAACATCAGTGAGTCACAATGGGTAAATGAAGGTTGGGTTTTGATTTGATGATGTCCATTTGCTTACTAACATGGTGAACAGCTGCAGTGATTGCTCTCTATCCAGTAGCATACTGTACACAGTGAGACAGACCAACCCTGCAGCTCCGCCTTTGTTTACATAAGACAACACATAGAAAAACATTTTACTTGAGAAATACTGCACCAGACTCCTTAGTTAGATGTAAAATTGTGCAACTAAAACGTCAATTATTTACGTCCATTATTTACAGATTTCTTGAGTTATCTTACGTTCATTGTGTATGTTTTGAGGAAGTTAAATAGACTTCCTGGGGGAACAAACGCCAGGAAACACCTCCTAGACTGAAATCGAATTTTTATCATGAGCAACAGAAAACACATGTGCCAACCAACGTGTTCAGTGGCTCTTTAAAATCAGCAGCAAAGCTGGAGAATATTAGTTGAATGGAATAAAACTTCACTGTAATGTAGGCCTTTTTTCCTGGCCTTTTCCTATGCAACATTATTTGAAAATTCAGCTGGATGTCTGTCTGCTTGCATTCCCAAACTAATTCCCAAGAGCACAGCTGTTAGCCAGGCAGAAATACAAAACATTTAGTATAAACCATTGTCCCAAAATGATCAATAAAATCAATTAATTCTCTGTAAAACTGCCCTTTTCGAGATGTCCCCTCTGATCGTAGAGCTACGGTGTTGCTAATGACTGGGGGAGTGTAAAACCGTTTATCATTTACAGTAGGAATGAAATAGAGGCAAACAGAGCAAACGGAAAGAACCGGGGAGGACTGATCTAAATTTGTCCAATTGAAACTCTCATTTATGTTGCAAAATGTTTTCCGTATGGAAGACACAGTAATTACAAACAGTAACCAGCCAAGCAGAAGTGTTACAAAACTCAGAAATAGAGATAAAATTAATCCCTTACCTTTGATGATCTTCATATGGTGGCAATCAGAAGACATTAATTTACCCAATAAATGTTCCTTTTGTTCGTTGAAGTCTCTTTATATCTAAAAAACCCCCGTTTTGTTAGTGCGTTTTCTTCAGTAATCCACAGGCTCAAACTCGGTCAAAACAATCAGACAAAAATCCAAATTGTATCCGTAAAGTTGTCAAATGATGTTTATATTCAATCCTCAGGTTGTTTTTTTAGCCTAAATGATCTATAATATTTCAACCGGACAATAACGTGTCAATATAAAAGGTAAAGAAGAAATGCACATGCGTCCGAAAAAACTCTGCATCACGATAGGGTTCACTCGTTCAGACTGGTATTACTCCCTCACTTATAAGAATACAAGCCTGAAACGATTTCTAAAGACTGTTGACATCTAGTGGAAGGCATAGGAACTGCAAATGGAGTCCTAAGTCAATGGATACTGTAATGGCATTGAATAGAAAACTACAAAACAAAAACAAAAACTACTTCCTGAATGGATTTTTCTCAGGTTTTCGCCTGCTAAATCAGTTCTGTTATACTCACAGACACTATGTTAACAGTTTTGGAAACTTTAGAGTGTTGTCTATCCAAATCTACCAGATATATGCATATCATATCTTCTGGGACCGAGTAGCAGGCCGTTTAATTTGGGCATGATTTTCATCCAAAATTCCCAATGCTGCCCCCTACCCTAGAGAGGTTAAGTCTATTCCATTTCTTTTTCATCCTGAACAACTCCCAAGTCCTTAACGATTACAAGCACAGACATAACAAAATGTATCCACCACTATGCTTGGAAATATGGATGGTGGTAGTCAGTAATGTGTTGTATTGGATTTGCCCCATAACACCTTATTGCAGTATTACTTTAGTGCCTTGTTGCAAACAGGATGCATGTTTTGAATATTTTTATTCTGTAAATGCTTCCTTCTTTTCACTCTGTCAATTAGTTTAGTATTGTGGAGTAATCACGATGTTGTTGATCCATCCTCAGTTTTCACCTATCACAGCCATTAAACTTTGTCACCATTGGCATCATGGTGACATCCCTGAGCTGTTTCCTTCCTCTTCTGCAATATTTGTAGTGACTGGGTGTATTAATACACCATCCAATGTGTAAATAATAAGTTCACCATGCTCAGAGGGATATTCATGTCTGTTTTTTTGTTTGTTTACCCAATTTTTGGGCGAAAAACATAATTCCACTTTGACATTATGGGGTACTGTGTGTAGGCCAGTGACAAAACATCTCCATTTAATACATTTTAAATTCAGGCTGTAACACAACAACATGTGAAGAAAGGGGTGTGAAGACTTTCTGAAGACACAATAAGTCACAGGAAACAGAGGCTGTGAAGGCAGCTGCAGAGAAGTATTTAGGTGGACAAGACTTGACGTCAGAAGGGTTACAGGGTGTGTTGAGTAGTGGTGTCTCGTCCTTCCAGGGCGTTGGCCTGAGGTCGGACTAAATAGGTTTGAATGGTGGAACAGGGTAGTGGGTTTTTGAAGAGTGTAGGGTTAGATCTCAGGGTATTATTGAAATGTTTTTTTTTTCAATTAAAGTATAAGTGATTTATACCCCAGTCTAGTTGGTGGCAGTAATACTACATTTATTGGATACGAACCACAGTTAAATCTCATAAAGAAGAAGTGTTTTTGCCTATTTTGGCGGTAGCCATTTTGCTCAAAAGACCTGGCAACCCTGCATTTCCAGGTAGCTACTAGTTGTCAGAAAAGAGGGGGGAGGGCAGGGGGAGCTCGAAAGAGGCAGGACTTATTTTATTGATCATTTTGAGAATATTCATTTTAGGCCTATGTTTATTTCACCTTCAGTTCCCACGTATTACAACCTGCCAAGCCGCCCAGGAATTCCAGGTTATGCCCTTGGTGATGGGAAACGTTTTTCAGAGACAGGTAAACCAGAGGACTGCTAAATATTCTGGGTACGAGTAGGCAGTACAACGTTGAGTGATGGGATTCCAATCTACAGGAGGCTAACCTGTCACCATCACAGTGTTTGTGTGTGTGTGTGTGTGTGTGTGTGTGTGTGTGTGTGTGTGTGTGTGTGTGTGTGTGTGTGTGTGTGTGTGTGTGTGTGTGGTAGGTAAGCGTGCTCTGGGGTCAGTGTTAGCTGTGTTAGTCCAGTGTAATCCCCTTGCATGTCTGTAAACACCTTGCTGGACGTTGCTGCCAGGGTTTATTAGCGGAACGATTTGGTGTTGCTTCTGTTAGAGGCCACCCAGAGAAGACATGGAGAACGACGAATGAGGACAAGACGAGGATGGCAGGAACCACCTTGAATGAGGACAAGATGAAGATGGCAGGAACCACCTTGAATGAGGACAAGATGAAGATGACAGGAACAACCTTGAATGAGGACAAGATGAAGATGGCAGGGACCACCTTGAATGAGGACAAGACGAAGATGGCAGGAACCATCTTGAACGAGGACAAGACGAAGATGACAGGAACAACCTTGAATGAGGACAAGTAAACCGCTCGGAACAAACGTCAAGTAAAGAGAAAAAGTCACCAGAAGCGGGCGTGTGAAAAAGACAGGACAGGCAGAGCAGAGCAGTGACTAACTGTATGCTAGCAGGATAGTTTATATCTCCACTCATCATTGCTAATAGCGATGTCGTATCCAACGTTAGAATTGGTCTAATTCAGCACGTATGGTAAAGTCTCACTCCGTAGCTACCTCTTCCAATTCAGATGAGCTCGAATAAAATAAAGACAATGTTTGTATTAGTTTGTGTGACTACAGCGCCAGCGATAAAATGCAAAAATAGAGATGTTCTAATTAAGCGAGGTGTCAAAGTGGCTGGGTCATTATAATTCATAACAATGCATTCTAAAATATATCACACACATGCCTAGCACACTCAACGTTTAGGCCATCTGTTAGAGAAAGAATGATCGTATTGTGAATGACAAGCAACCTCAAATTGGCTATATTTCTAAACACTTATTCTGATTATCTAGGACATTTCCAGTTGGCCTCCTGTACGGTTCTGTGTAATTACTGTAAACAGACTGTATTGTCAGCATCTGTGTTGTAGCTGTCAGGGTTGTAGTGAACCGTGTCAACACCGACTGATATCTAACAGTTAGAGAGGAGTCTATCCACATTATCTACTGTCATGGAGAGGGAAATTGTTTAGTCATGGTGTCTGGAATGCTACATCAAGGGGAGCTGTGTGTGTGTGTGTGTGTGTGTGTGTGTGTGTGTGTGGTGTGTGTGTGTGTTTGTGTGTGTGTGTGTGTGGTGTGTGTTGTGTGTGTGTGTGTGGTGTGTGTGGTGTGTGTGTGTGTGTGTGTGTGTGTGTGTGTGTGTGTGTGTGTGTGTGTGTGTGTGTGTGTGTGTGTGTGTGTGTGAGTGAGTGAGTGAGTGAGTGAGTGAGAGAGAGATTGTGTGTGTCCTTCCAGGATGAACGTTATCCTTGGTAGCACACTTGAATCTATTCCAAACTATTTAACACCTGTTTCAGTGTGTCCGCCTAATGTTCATCCAGCTGTGCTAATATTAATCACATCAGCAGCTTTTATTTACAGTCAGTCAGAAAATAAATAAACTGTCTCATTCCCCTTGCCAAAGAAAGAAAGAAAGAAATGTACATTGAGATTGATTAATGAATCCGGAACGAAGGGGAGCTGTGCATATTAATGAAGATCTCTGGGTAATTATACAAGGTGAAACAATGATGTCTCCCAAAATGTTCCATATTGCAGCCAGTCGCTGAGATGTTTATCAGGGAGATTTAGGAGTGTTTGGCTCCCTCTCGTTTGTCTTGTTTAATTAGGGTAAATATGTTGGCGTGGGGTGGGGGATCAGAGCAGGAGATTAATGGGCTGCTAGAAATGCCTCTCTCTTTAAGTACACCACCCCAGCCCTGGCTGGCACCTGTGGGCCCAAGACTAATGGCTTCACTCTATTAAAAACTACACAGCACACTTTGCTGTGGAAGCCTCTACTTTCTTAAAGGTGCAATCTGCAGTTTCTAAGTACATTTTTTCTACTGCACTGGGTAAAATCTGGGTCGTATAGAGTGTTTCATGGTAGTCTCAACGAAATCGACTTTGAAACAAAAGTATCCACCTCACACACATGATTATGGGCTTAAAAAGAAGGCACCTGTACCATGTCAGATATAGAGTTGAAATGTATGACATTTGGAGTTTGCATCCCAATATTACACTTTATATACATCACAGAAGACTGAAATATGACAAAACCATTTGAAATACAAACACCGGATTTTCAGTGGTTTAAAAAAACAGCAGGAAAGAACTACGGATATATACTGATTGATTCTTGAAGAATATAACATTGAAGAATATAACATATAATATTGCCTTATCTCCTCAGACCCCCAAATATGAGCTTGTTTCACTCCAGTTTTGCAAACCTTGTAAATGTTAACAAACACTGTTTAACCTCAAAACATGGTTAAAACTATAATGTTGATATCGTGGATTGGTCAGTCTTTGCATTCGTAGCTCTGTCAATGAGTTTGAGAGTGGTTACATTTCTCCAGGCCCGTCCCTCAGCTTCATACCAAAACAGAGGTTGGGATGCGCTACATTGTTTCAACTATGGACTGCCCCTTTAAGGAGAGAGTTTGTGTGTGTGTTTGTTTTCATAACTTCGGTGTGTGTGTGTACGTGTGTGTATTGGGATTTCACTACCTTTACATTGACCATTGAGAATAACATTTCAGAAATGCCTGCAATTTACAGTTTGCTTTTACACGTCATTGAATTCTCTAAGTATTTCTATGAGATTGTATGTTGCCATAGTCACCATCCTCCTCTCTCTGACTGTGCATGTAGGTGTGTGTGCGTGTGTGTGGGTGTGTGTGTGTGTGTGTGTGAGAGAGAAAGAGAGAGTGTGTGCGTGCATGCATGCGTGCAGAACTGCGTGTGTGCAATTTGTGTGTTTCTCCTTTACACCACTAGATGGTACTGTTTCTGTTCCCTTCATTCAGCACCAGTTATTGTCAGTGTGTATGAATATGAAAAGTGTACATCAACAACATAGGTTTTGAATTAATGTTGCCATTCATTTAACTTTTACCATCCTCTCAAGATCTGACCTAGGGGTTTAGAAACAAAGGTAACAAATTGATCTGAAATAGACAAAACAAATGTTATTTCCTCTCTTCTCCCAGTGTAATGTTAGGTGCTCTTAGGTCTCTTCCATTATTGCAGGGTCTTCTATCACTCAGTCAGTGTATCAGAACTGATTGCTTCTCACTGCCAGACAGAATAGAGCGTAATGAATCTCTAGTCTCCACTGGCACAGACATTACCCATTCCACCTCCACGGAGCACCGAGAGGAGAGACAGACCACAATCTATTCATTTGAGCTACTGCTTTGGCAGAGAAAGAATTCTGCTAATATTTTACAACGTCAGTTCACTCATCTGTCACTGTCTCTTTGCACCATAAGGCATTCCTCCTAATCACAAAAATCAAGTTAGATAGAGAAGTTGAGAATATTATTGATTTCATTGCAAATTTACCCGTGCAGTCCACTAATCACCATATAGGACTCTCAGTATCAGATTAAAATGGTATGTATACCTGTAGCTTCCAGTCCTTGTTATATTATTGTCAAGAAACACTCTCCTTCAAACACAAATACACATGCACATGGTACACGCACAAACTCAGAGAGAGAGAGGTGAGAGGGAGAAGGGAGAGAGGGAGGGGGAGAGAGGGAGAGAGGTGAGAGGGGAGAGAGGAGAGAGAGGGGAGCGAGAGAGCGAATGAGAGAGAGGTAGCGAGATAGGGAGAGAGGGGAGAGAGACAGTAGAGAGAAAGGAGAGAGGAGGGAGAGGGGAGGAAGAGTGGATATAGGGAGCGAGAGAGAGATAATGAGAGAGAGAGAGAGAGAGAGAGGAGAGAGAGGAGAGAGAGGGGAGAGAGAGGGGAGAGAGAGGAGAGAGGGGAGGGAGAAAGAGAGAGAGAGGGGAGATGGGGAGATAGATAGAGAGAGAGGGAGTGAGAGAATGAGAGAGAGAGAGTGAGAGAGAGAATGAGAGAGAGAGAGAGAGAGAGAATGAGAGAATGAGAGATAGAGAATGAGAGTGAGA
Organism: Oncorhynchus tshawytscha; assembly: GCF_018296145.1. Taxonomy (NCBI): domain Eukaryota; kingdom Metazoa; phylum Chordata; class Actinopteri; order Salmoniformes; family Salmonidae; genus Oncorhynchus; species Oncorhynchus tshawytscha. Next base: position 59,087,188 of record NC_056436.1, on the reverse strand, counting down.
GAATGAGAATGAGGGAGGGAGGGAGGGAGGGACAGACAGACAGAGAGAGAGAGAGAGAGAGAGAGAGAGAGAGAGAGAGAGAGAGAGAGAGAGAGAATGAGGGAGGGAGGGAGGGAGGGAGGGAGGGAGGGAGGGAGGGAGGGAGGGAGGGAGGGAGGGAGGGAGGGAGGGAGGGAGGGAGGGAGGGAGGGACGGACGGACGGGGAGGGACGGGGACAGACAGACAGACAGACAGACAGACAGACAGACAGACAGACAGACAGACAGACAGACAGACAGACAGACAGACAGACAGAGAGAGAGAGAGAGAGAGAGAGAGAGAGCAGCAACCAGAGTGTGTGTTTGTGTTGCAGTGTTTGACACTGCTTGCTGTGCTAATTGCACCAGGCAGTGTTTGTGTAATAATCAGTGGTTAAAAATATCTGTGCTTCAACACAAACATGTCCACATACAAACCCACATCAACAGGGAAATAGAACTGAGAGGAAATGTCATCCTTTTGAAAAATAGCCATTTTCGATCCATCCTCTTAGTGCGTTTTCACACAGTTGTGAGCTATAGTTTGATTCAGATTCAAAAAACGAGCCATGTATCCCACACTTCATATTACTTTCCCTTTGGTCTTCCAACAACATACGGGAAGAAACAGAGCAATTCAGTAGCCTATATCCCAATCTCCCCTAATCTCAATCAATCTATCAAATGCATTTATATAGCCCTTTTTACGTCAGCCGATGTCACAAAGTGCTGTACAGAAACCCAGCCGAAAACCCCAAACAGCATGGAATACAGATGGAGAAGCCAGGTGGCTAGGTAAAACTCCCTAGAAAGGACGGAACCTAGGAAGAACTATCGAGGAACCAGGCTCTAAGGGGTTGCCAGTCCTCTTCTGACTGTGCCGGGTTGCATCAAATGAGTTTATAAATGTGCTGCTACACAAATCAAATCAAATTTTATTAGTCACATGTGCCGAATACGACAAGTGGAGACCTTACAGTGAAATGCTTACTTACGAGCCCCTAACCAACTATGCAGTTTTAAAAAAGTATGAATAAGAATAAGAAATAAAAGTAACAAGTAATTAAAGAGCAGCAGTAAAATAACAACAGCAAGACTATATACAGGGGGGTACCGGTACAGAGTCAATATGCGGGGGCACAGTTTAGTTGAGGTAATATGTACATGTAGGTAGAGTTATTAAAGTGACTATGAATAGATGATAACAACAGAGAGTAGCAGCAAATAGTCTCGGTAGCCATTTGATTAGATGCTCAGGAGTCTTATGGCTTGGGGGTAGAAGCCTCTTCGACCAAGACTTGGTGCTCGGGTACCGCTTGCCATGTGGTAACAGAGAGAAGAGTCTATGACTAGGGTGGGTGGAGTCTTTGACAATTTTAGGGCCTTCCTCTGACACCACCTGGTGTAGAGGTCCTGGATGGCAGGAAGCTTGGCCTCAGTGATGTACTGGGCTGTACGCACTACCCTCTGTAGTGCCTTGCGGTGAGAGGCTGAGCAGTTGCCATACCAGGTAGTGATGCAACCATGCTCTCGATGGTGTAGCTGCAGAACCTTTTAAGGATCTGAGGACCCATGCTAAGTCTTTTCAGTCTCCTGAGGGGGAATAGGTTTTGTCGTGCCCTCTTCACGACTGTCTCGGTGTGCTTGGACCATGTCAGTTTGTTGGTGATGTGGAAACCAAGGAACTTGAAGCTCTCAACCTGCTCCACTGCAGCAACGTCGATGAGATTGGGGGCGTGCTCAGTCCTATTTTTCCTGTAGTCTACAATCATCTCCTTTGTCTTGATCACGTTGAGGGAGAGGTTGTTGTCCTGGAACCACAAGACCAGGTCTCTGACCTCCTCCCTATAGACTCTCTCGTCGTTGTCTGTGATCAGGCCTACCACTGTTGTGTCATCGGCAAACTTAATGATGGTGTTGGAGTTGTGCCTGGCCGTGCAGTCATGAGTGAACAGGGAGTACAGGAGGGGACTGAGCATACACCCCTGAGGGGCCCTTGTGTTGAGGATCAGCGTGGCGAATGTGTTGTTACCTACCCTTAGCACCTGGGGGGCGGAGTCCAGGATCCAGTTGCACAGGGAGTTGTTTAGTCCCAGGGTCCTTAGCTTAGTGATGAGCTTTGAGGGCACTATGGTGTTGAACGCTGAACTGTAGTCAATGAACAGCATTCTCACATAGGTGTTCCTTTTGTCCAGGTGGGAAAGGGCAGTGTGGAGTGCAATAGAGATTGCGTCATCTGTGGATCTGTTAGGGAGGAATGCAAATTGAAGTGGGTCTAGGGTTTCTGGGATAATTTTAGGATGAACCAGGGCGCATTGTTTAGTCGAATGAAATCAGACCACCCTTTTAGAGTGAACCAGGGCGCATTGTTTAGTCGAATGGATTCAGACCACCCTTTAGAGTGAACCAGGGTGTATTGTTTGTCGAATGAAATCAGACCACCCTTTTAGAGTGAACCACGGTGTATTGTTTGTCGAATGAAATCAGACCACCCTTTTAGAGTGAACCACGGTGTATTGTTTGTCGAATGAAATCAGACCACCCTTTTAGAGTGAACCACGGTGTATTGTTTGTCGAATGAAATCAGACCACCCTTTTAGAGTGAACCACGGTGTATTGTTTGTCGAATTAAATCAGACCACCCTTTTAGAGTGAACCAGGGCGCATTGTTTAGTCGATTGAAATCAGACCACCCTTTTAGAGTGAACCAGGGCGCATTGTTTAGTCGAATGAAATCAGACCACCCTTTTAGAGTGAACCACGGTGTATTGTTTAGTCAAATGAAATCAGACCACCCTTTTAGAGTGAACCACGGTGTATTGTTTGTCGAATGGAATCAGACCACCCTTTTAGAGTGAACCACGGTGTATTGTTTAGTCGAATGAAATCAGACCACCCTTTTAGAGTGAACCACGGTGTATTGTTTGTCGAATGAAATCAGACCACCCTTTTAGAGTGAACCACGGTGTATTGTTTGTCGAATGAAATCAGACCACCCTTTTAGAGTGAACCACGGTGTATTGTTTGTCAAATGAAATCAGACCACCCTTTTAGAGTGAACCAGGGCGCATTGTTTAGTCAAATGAAATCAGACCACCCTTTTAGAGTGAACCAGGGCGCATTGTTTAGTCGATTGAAATCAGACCACCCTTTTAGAGTGAACCAGGGTGTATTGTTTGTCGAATGAAATCAGACCACCCTTTTAGAGTGAACCAGGGCGCATTGTTTAGTCGATTGAAATCAGACCACCCTTTTAGAGTGAACCAGGGTGTATTGTTTGTCGAATGAAATCAGACCACCCTTTTAGAGTGAACCACGGTGTATTGTTTGTCGAATGGAATCAGACCACCCTTTTAGAGTGAACCACGGTGTATTGTTTGTCGAATGAAATCAGACCACCCTTTTAGAGTGAACCACGGTGTATTGTTTGTCGAATTAAATCAGACCACCCTTTTAGAGTGAACCAGGGCGCATTGTTTAGTCGAATGAAATCAGACCACCCTTTTAGAGTGAACCAGGGCGCATTGTTTAGTCAAATGAAATCAGACCACCCTTTTAGAGTGAACCACGTGTATTGTTTGTCGAATGAAATCAGACCACCCTTTTAGAGTGAACCACGGTGTATTGTTTGTCGAATGAAATCAGACCACCCTTTTAGAGTGAACCAGGGTGTATTGTTTGTCGAATGAAATCAGACCACCCTTTTAGAGTGAACCAGGGTGCATTGTTTAGTCAAATGAAATCAGACCACCCTTTTAGAGTGAACCAGGGCGCATTGTTTAGTCAAATGAAATCAGACCACCCTTTTAGAGTGAACCACGGTGTATTGTTTGTCGAATGAAATCAGACCACCCTTTTAGAGTGAACCACGGTGTATTGTTTGTCGAATTAAATCAGACCACCCTTTTAGAGTGAACCAGGGCGCATTGTTTAGTCAAATGAAATCAGACCACCCTTTTAGAGTGAACCACGGTGTATTGTTTGTCGAATGAAATCAGACCACCCTTTTAGAGTGAACCACGTGTATTGTTTAGTCGAATGAAATCAGACCACCCTTTTAGAGTGGACCACGTGTATTGTTTGTCGAATGAAATCAGACCACATTTTAGAGTGAACCACGGTGTATTGTTTAGTCGAATGGATTCAGACCACCCTTTTAGAGTGAACCAGGGCGCATTGTTTAGTCGAATGGATTCAGACCACCCTTTTAGAGTGAACCAGGGCGCATTGTTTAGTCGAATGAAATCAGACCACATTTTAGAGTGAACCAAGGCGCAATGTTTAGTCGAATGAAATCAGACCACATTTTAGAGTGAACCAGGGCGCAATGTTTAGTCGAATGAAATCAGACCACATTTTAGAGTGAACCAGGGCGCAATGTTTAGTCGAATGAAATCAGACCACATTTTAGAGCGTACCGCGCTGAATTGTTTAAATCGCTCCTCCTGAGTGCGGACAGAGTGTTCACACTAGTACAAACAAACTAATCTTAGGGGGAAAAGCACCTAACCGCTCCAAACCAATTAGGTGTGAATGCGCCCTCATTCAATGTACTATCACCCCTCTAATCTCATTTGCCCTGAGAGATAGAGGCCAGAGTTCAAGGGTTATGGAGAGGTGAGGCCGGATCGATGCGGGATCCTTATTCGACCAGCAGATTTCTCTCATGAAGCCCTATCGGCTATGCATCTCAGTCTGTATCCGCTGTGGGCGTGATGGATTTTAACAACTGCTGGGGAGAGATCACAGCCTTGTGCTGACCCCCAGTCAAACAGCCTGCATCGATTATTGAGCCACGGTGGTGGGTGGAGGTAGAGAGAACCGCTGTGGCCACAGAGCCCCCTCACTCCCTCCACTTCCCCCTAGCCGCGAGTCTCCCTGCCTAGCTGACTGACGTCTCCCAGCCCTAAATCCTGCTGAATGGATCCTGATCTATTCATCATCGTGGAGCTAGCCTCTGCCCCCCCAAACCACCATCCCTGGCTGGGTTTAATCGGGCTTTAACGTGCAATCACATTCACAGTCCTCGATTAGTGTTCAGGCAGGCTGCATCTCGCCTTGCTAACGGCCCTTTCTGTTACCCCCCTGTTCTGCTGAAGCGGCTAGGCCAGGCCCGGGAGCGTGGTGGACATGCTAGCTGCTAACATATCGCCCTCCTCCCGACCACCGACAGGAAGGTGGAATGACTGCTGCTTTCCATGGGCTCCATCGGCTTGAGAAATGAGGAGGAAAGGGGTTTTCTACACAGATGAGATGCAATGACCTTATAATGTTGATGTAGTGAGAGTATTAGCTGCTGAGCGGCAGTGGGAATGACTAGAGACATACTGTAGAATAACCCTCACAGTGATACTCTGATACAGAGATAGTAGAATCACCCCCACAGCCATACTCTGATACAGAGACAGTAGAATCACCCCCACAGACATATTCTGATACAGAGACAGTAGAATCACCCCCACAGCCATACTCTGATACAGAGACAGTATAATCACCCTCACAGCCAAACTCTGATACAGAGACAGTAGAATCACCCCCACAGACATACTCTGATATAGAGACAGTAGAATCACCCTCACAGCCATACTCTGATACAGAGACAGTAGAATCACCCCACAGCCATACTCTGATACAGAGACAGTAGAATCACCCTCACAGCCATACTCTGATACAGAGACAGTAGAATCACCCCCACAGCCATACTCTGATACAGAGACAGTAGAATCACCCCCACAGCCATACTCTGATACAGAGGCAGTAGAATCACCCTCACAGCCATACTCTGATATTGAGACAGTAGGATCACCCTCACAGCCATACTCTGTTATAGAGACAGTAGAATCACCCCCACAGCCATACTCTGATCAGACTATCACAGGTTGTACAGAGGGATCACCCCACAGACTCTGATACAGAGACAGTAGAATCACCCTCACAGTCTCTATATCAGACTCTGTATAGGTTGTCACCCCCACAGCCATACTCTGATCAGAGTATGGTTGTGGGGGTGAATTTACTATCTCTGTCTTTTTTTATATGAAATATTTTGAAAGTATGTATGATATATTTTAAAAGTATGCATTAAAATATAGAGACAGTAGAATCACTCCCACAGCCACACTTCGATAGCCTAGAGACTGTAGAAACACTCCCACAGCCATACTCTGACACTCTCTGACTCATCTCTTCCCCCCTCACATACATACACACTTGCAGGTGCACACGTAGGTACTTACCAATGATTTATATGTACACTATATGACTGACAGAGAGGGGCACTGTTTTGAAGCCAGCACACCTCCATCTTGGCACTTCCCCACCGTTATAAAAATGCATTTATTTTTTCCCACGTTTATTCTATTACAGAGACTTTAATGCATGCTTTAAACTATATCATGGGTGCTAAAAGTAAACATAAAACATGTATAAACATATAAAACATGTTCCTTTAAGTAAACATTTTTTAAAGTTCTGTTACTGTCCCTACTAGAACAAAAACATACTTAAAACACCTCCCTGGGATATGTGGGATGCTAGCGTCCCACCTGGCCAAAAGCCAGTGAAAATGCAGAGCACCAAATTCAAATAAATTACTATAAAAATCAAACTTTCATGAAATCACACATGTAAGATACCAAATTAAAGCCACACGGGTTGTGAATCCAGCCAACATGTCAGATTTCAAAAAGGCTTTTCGACGAAAGCAAACTATGCTATTATCTGAGAGTAGCACCTCCATAAACAAAGAGAGAAAACATATTTCAACCCTGCAGGTGCGACACAAAACACAGAAATAAAAATATAAATCATGCCTTACCTTTGATGAGCTTCTTTTGTTGGCACTCCAATATGTCCCATAAACATCACAAATGGTCCTTTTGTCCGATTAATTCCGTCGATATATATCCAAAATGTCAATTTATTTGGCGCGTTTGATCCAGATAAAAACACCGGTTCCAGCTTGCGCAACATGACTACAAAATATCTCAAAACTCACCTGTAAACTTTGCCAAAACATTTCAAACTACTTTTGTAATACCACTTTAGGTATTTTTTAAAGTAAATAATCGATAAAATTGAAGACGGGATGATCTATGTTCAATACAGGAAGAAAACAAACTGACGCTACCTTTCTGGTCACGCACCTCTATCTAAAAGTACACTTCAAGTGACCCTCGTTTTGAACAGGGCTACTTCTTCATTACACAAAGGAAAAACCTCAACCAATTTCCAAAGACTGGTGACATCCAGTGGAAGCGGTAGGAACTGCAAGAAGGTCCATTAGAAATCTGGATTCCTAATGAAATCCCATTGAAAAGAGAGTGACCTCAAAAAAGAAATCGGAATGTTTTTTCCCCGGGGTTTCGCCTGCTTCATACGTTCTGTTATACTCACAGACATGATTCAAACAGTTTCTGAAACTTCAGAGTGTTTTCCATCCAAATCTACTAATATGCATATCTTATCTTCTGGGGATGAATAGCAGGCAGTTGAATTTGGGCATGCATTTCATCCGGACGTGAAAATACCCTATCACCAAGAAGTTTTAAGTAAAAACTGTTTATTAGGTAAACAAGAGATAAGTAAAGACAGTTAAAAAAATTAAAATAAATTAACAGTAGCGAGGCTATATACAGGTGGTACCGGTACTGAGTCGGTTAGTTGGGCTATTCGAGGTAATATGTAAAGTACATGTATGACTAGTTCATTAAAGTGACTATGCGTAGATGTTTGGTATACTCAGCGTACATCATTGGTACACACACACACACACACACACACACACACACACACACACACACACACACACACACACACACACACACACACACACACACACACACACACACACACACACACACACACACACACACACACACACACACACACACACATACAGAGGTACATTTCATCCTCCTTTATTCTTGTTCCATTTGAGGCCTGAACCATGTCTTAACACTGGATATTTGTAATGTCTCCGGGACTGTAGCCAAATATGTTTCCCCTTTCTGTCCATATTTTGAAGCACTAGCAGCTGAGAGGACATGGACATGCAATTATAAAACGAGTGTGTCCGAAATGCTACGCATTAATTTTCAAAATGATCTATTTTCCATGTGAAGAATCCCTTTAATTTCCCCAACCCCATTTCAGAGTGCACGCCCTGTGAGTGTTAGACAAATGAAAGCACTCTTTCCACAGTATAATTCTGATGTGTTATCGCCTTCCATTATGTGAACGCGTACCATTGCTTACGATGCATGCCGCGGAGGAGGGAGAGGAGATAGGGAGAGAGAGGGAGAGAACGAGAGGGAGAAAGTGCTAGAAATGGAGGGCAAGAAAAGGGAGCGAGAGATCGAGAGAGAGTGAGAGGGAGAGAATGAAAAAGAGAAAGGAGTAGGTATACTAACACGAATGAGTTTCCTATCCTCTAGGCAAAGCTATATTAAAGCCCATTCATAACCTTTCATAGTGGAAGCTTTTAGAGGGACATTCATCTTGCATGAACGGGGATTTCTGTGACGAATTATGAGGCCTGCGTCCAATGAGCTCTGATAATGTACAGTTCTATTCTGTTCTGGCTGTACAGAGAAAGAAGTGGAAAGCACATGCATTCACACACATGCACATGCATTCACACACATGCACATGCAATCACACACATGCACGTACGCACACATTTACATACATACACACACACTTCCATTCTACATTCATGCACACATGCATCCATGCAAGGACATCCCTACACCCATACACATAAAGTCTCTTCACTTTTATCTCTGACTTCTCACATATTCTATAGGTTACTCCCTTGTACTCTTTCTCCCCCTCTCTCTCTATATATATACAGTATAAACATATCACTCTCTCTGCCTTACTTTTTCTCGATAGTTGGTTTGAAGATTGAAGTTTTGAATCCTAAGCAACCTGCCTACATGTTGTACAGTAGACCAACATAGCTACTGTACTAGATGAAAGCTGTGTGCTGGCATACCTCGGCAGAACATGGGTAAAGCCTGGCCTTGTGTTGCTCATGTGAGCATCCTAAATTCTCACAAAAAACAACCTATTTTTGGTGATTCATTTATATCAAGGACCTAGTTATGGCCACTGTCTTCAACAAGATGAAGTCTCTGTAACACCTACAGTAACCCCTCCCTCATCTCCCTTTCCTCCCTTCTCTCCCTTTTCTCCCTTCACTCCCTTCTCTCCCTTTCCTCCCTTCTCCCCTTCACTCCCTTCACTCCCTTTCCTCCCTTTCCTTCCTTCTCCCCTTCACTCCCCTTCTCTCCCTTTCCTCCCTTTCCTTCCTTCTCCCCTTCACTCTATTCTCTCCCTTTCCTCAATTCTCCCCTTCTCTCCCTCTCTCCCTTTCCTTCCTTTCCTTCCTTCTCCCATTCACTCCCTTCTCTCCCTTTCCTTCCTTTCCTTCCTTCTCTCCCTTTCCTCCATTCACTCCATTCACTTCCTTCACTCCCTTCTCTCCCTTTCCTTCCTATCCTTCCTTCTCCCCTTCACTCCCTTCTCTCCCTTTCCTCCCTTCTCCCCTTCACTCCCTTTCCTCCCTTTCCTCCCTTTCCTTCCTTTTCGCCTTCACTCCCTTCTCACCCTTTTCTCCTTCCCTTCCTTCTCCCCTTCACTCCCTGCTCTCCATTTCCTCCCTTTCCTTCCTTCTCCCCTTCACTCCCTCCCTTCTCTCCATTTCCTCCATTTCCTCCTTTCCTTCCTTCTCCCCTTCACTCCCTTCTCTCCCTTTCCTTCCTATCCTTCCTCCCCCTTCACTCCCTTCTCTCCCATTCCTCCCTTTCCTTCCTTCTCCCCTTCACTCCCTTCTCTCCATTTCCCCCTTTCCTCCCTTTCCATCCTTCTCCCCTTCACTCCCTTCTCTCCATTTCCCCCCTTTCCTCCCTTTCCATCCTTCTCCCCTTCACTCCCTTCTCTCCCTTTCCTCCCTTTCCATCCTTCTCCCCTTCACTCCCTTCTCTCCCTTTCCTCCCTTTCCTTCCTTCTCCCCTTCACTCCCTTCTCTCCCGTTCCTTCCTATCCTGGGCTGTGTTCAACACTGTAACAACAGGAGAGGACTGTGTTCAACACTGTAACAACAGGAGAGGGCTGTGTTCAACAATGTAACAACAGGAGAGGACAGTGTTCAACAATGTAACAACAGGAGAGGGCAGTGTTCAACTCTGTAACAACAGGAGAGGACTGTGTTCAACACTGTAACAACAGGAGAGGACTGTGTTCAACACTGTAACAACAGGAGAGGACTGTGTTCAACACTGTAACAACAGGAGAGGACTGTGTTCAACACTGTAACAACAGGAGAGGACTGTGTTCAACACTGTAACAACAGGGAGACAGTGTTCAACACTGTAACAACAGGAGAGGACTGTGTTCAACACTGTAACAACAGGAGAGGACTGTGTTCAACACTGTAACAACAGGAGAGGACTGTGTTCAACACTGTAACAACAGGAGAGGACTGTGTTCAACACTGTAACAACAGGAGAGGACTGTGTTCAACACTGTAACAACAGGAGAGGACTGTGTTCAACACTGTAACAACACTGTAACAACATGAGAGGACTGTGTTCAACACTGTAACAACAGGAGAGGACTGTGTTCAACACTGTAACAACAGGAGAGGACTGTGTTCAACACTGTAAACAACAGGAGAGGACTGTGTTCAACACTGTAACAACAGGAGAGGACTGTGTTCAACACTGTAACAACAGGAGAGGACTGTGTTCAACACTGTAACAACAGGAGAGGACTGTGTTCAACACTGTAACAACAGGAGAGGACTGTGTTCAACACTGTAACAACAGGAGAGGACTGTGTTCAACACTGTAACAACAGGAGAGGACTGTGTTCAACACTGTAACAACAGGAGAGGACTGTTCAACACTGTAACAACAGGAGAACAACAGGAGAGGACTGTGTTCAACACTGTAACAACAGGAGAGGACTGTGTTCAACACTGTAACAACAGGAGAGGACTGTGTTCAACACTGTAACAACAGGAGAGGACTGTGTTCAACACTGTAACAACAGGAGAGGACTGTGTTCAACACTGTAACAACAGGAGAGGACTGTTTTCAACACTGTAACAACAGGAGAGGGCTGTTCAACACTGTAACAACAGGAGAGGGACTGTGTTCAACACTGTAACAACAGGAGAGGACTGTGTTCAACACTGTAACAACAGGAGAGGGCTGTGTTCAACACTGTAACAACAGGAGAGGACTGTGTTCAACACTGTAAACAACAACAGGAGGCTGTGTTCAACACTGTAACAACAGGAGAGGACTGTGTTCAACACACTGTAACAACAGGAGAGGGCTGTGTTCAACACTGTAACAACAGGAGAGGACTGTGTTCAACACTGTAACAACAGGAGAGGGCTGTGTTCAACACTGTAACAACAGGAAGGACTGTGTTCAACACAGGAGAGGACTGTGTTCAACACTGTAACAACAGGAGAGGACTGTGTTCAACACTGTAACAACAGGAGAGGACTGTGTTCAACACTGTAACAACAACAGGAGAGGACTGTGTTCAACACTGTAACAACAGGAGAGGACTGTGTTCAACACTGTAACAACAGGAGAGGACTGTGTTAACAACAACACTGTAACAACAGGAGAGGACTGTGTTCAACACTGTAACAACAGGAGAGGACTGTGTTCAACACTGTAACAACAGGAGAGGACTGTGTTCAACACTGTAACAACAGGAGAGGACTGTGTTCAACACTGTAACAACAGGAGAGGACTGTAACAACAGGAGAGGACTGTGTTCAACACTGTAACAACAGGAGAGGACTGTGTTCAACACTGTAACAACAGGAGAGGACTGTGTTCAACACTGTAAAAACAGGAGAGGACTGTGTTCAACACTGTAACAACAGGAGAGGACTGTGTTCAACACTGTAACAACAGGAGAGGACTGTGTTCAACACTGTAGCAACAGGAGAGGACTGTGTTCAACACTGTAACAACAGGAGAGGACTGTGTTCAACACTGTAACAACAGGAGAGGACTGTGTTCAACACTGTAACAACAGGAGGAGGTTCAACACTGTGTTCAACACTGTAGCAACAGGAGAGGACTGTGTTCAACACTGTAACAACAGGAGAGGACTGTGTTCAACACTGTAACAACAGGAGAGTTCAACACTGTAACAACAGGAGAGGACATGTGTTCAACACTGTAACAACAGGAGAGGGCTGTGTTCAACACTGTAACAACAGGAGAGGACTGTGTTCAACACTGTAACAACAGGAGAGTAGTGTTCAACACTGTAACAACAGGAGAGGACTGTGTTCAACACTGTGTTCAACACTGTAACAACAGGAGAGGACTGTGTTCAACACTGTAACAACAGGAGAGGACTGTGTTCAACACTGTCAACACTGTAACAACAGGACTGTGTTCAACACTGTAACAACAGGAACAGTAACAACTGTGTTCAACACTGTAACAACAACAGGAGAGGACTGTGTTCAACACTGTAACAACAGGAGAGGACTGTGTTCAACACTGTAACAACAGGAGAGGACTGTGTTCAACACTGTAACAACAGGAGAGGACTGTGTTCAACACTGTAACAACAGGAGAGGACTGTGTTCAACACTGTAACAACAGGAGAGGACTGTGTTCAACACTGTAACAACAGGAGAGGACTGTGTTCAACACTGTAACAACAGGAGAGGACTGTGTTCAACACTGTAACAACAGGAGAGGACTGTGTTCAACACTGTAACAACAGGAGAGGGGCTGTGTTCAACACTGTAACAACAGGAGAGGACTGTGTTCAACACTGTAGCAACAGGAGAGGACTGTGTTCAACACTGTAACAACAGGAGAGGGCTGTGTTCAACACTGTAACAACAGGAGAGGGCAGTGTTCAACACTGTAGCAACAGGAGAACAACAGGAGGAGGACTGTGTTCAACACTGTAGCAACAGGAGAGGACTGTGTTCAACACTGTAACAACAGGAGAGGACTGTGTTCAACACTGTAACAACAGGAGAGGACTGTGTTCAACACTGTAACAACAGGAGAGGACTGTGTTCAACACTGTAACAACAGGAGAGGGCAGTGTTCAACACTGTAACAACAGGAGGAGTGTTCAACACTAACAACAGGAGAGGACTGTGTTCAACACTGTAACAACAGGAGAGGACTGTGTTCAACACTGTAACAACAGGAGAGGACTGTGTTCAACACTGTAACAACAGAGAGGGACTGTGTTCAACACTGTAACAACAGGAGAGGACTGTGTTCAACACTGTAACAACAGGAGAGGACTGTGTTCAACACTGTAACAACAGGAGAGGGCTGTGTTCAACACTGTAACAACAGGAGAGGACTGTGTTCAACACTGTAACAACAGGAGAGGACTGTGTTCAACACTGTAACAACAGGGAGGGAGGGCTGTGTTCAACACTGTAACAACAGGAGAGGGACTGTGTTCAACACTGTAACAACACTGTGTTCAACACTGTAACAACAGGAGAGGACTGTGTTCAACACTGTAACAACAGGAGAGGACTGTGTTCAACACTGTAACAACAGGAGAGGACTGTGTTCAACACTGTAACAACAGGAGAGGACTGTGTTCAACACTGTAACAACAGGAGAGGGCTGTGTTCAACACTGTAACAACAGGAGAGGACAGTGTTCAACACTGTAACAACAGGAGAGGACTGTGTTCAACTGTGTAACAACAGGAGAGGGCTGTGTTCAACACTGTAACAACAGGAGAGGAGTGTTCAACACTGTAACAACAGGAGAGGGCTGTGTTCAACACTGTAACAACAGGAGAACTGTGTTCAACAGGAGAGGAGGCTGTGTTCAACACTGTAACAACAGGAGAGGACTGTGTTCAACACTGTAACAACAGGAGAGGACTGTGTTCAACACTGTAACAACAGGAGAGGGCTGTGTTCAACACTGTAACAACAGGAGAGGACTGTGTTCAACACTGTAACAACAGGAGAGGGCTGTGTTCAACAGTGTAACAACAGGAGAGGACTGTGTTCAACACTGTAACAACAGGAGAGGACTGTGTTCAACACTGTAACAACAGGAGAGAGGCTGTGTTCAACACTGTAACAACAGGAGAGGACTGTGTTCAACACTGTAACAACAGGTGAGGTTCAACACTGTGTTCAACACTGTAACAACAGGAGAGGACTGTGTTCAACACTGTAACAACAGGAGAGGACTGTGTTCAACACTGTAAGCAACAGGAGAGGGCTGTGTTCAACACTGTACAACAGGAGAGGACTGTGTTCAACACTGTAACAACAGGAGAGGGCTGTGTTCAACACTGTAACAACAGGAGAGGGCTGTGTTCAACACTGTAACAACAGGAGAGGGCTGTGTTCAACACTGTAACAACAGGAGAGGACTGTGTTCAACACTGTAACAACAGGAGAGGACTGTGTTCAACACTGTAACAACAGGAGAGGACTGTGTTCAACACTGTAACAACAGGAGAGGACTGTGTTCAACACTGTAGCAACAGGAGAGGACTGTGTTCAACACTGTAACAACAGGAGAGGGCTGTGTTCAACACTGTCAACAACAACAGGAGAGGGCAGTGTTCAACACTGTAACAACAGGAGAGGACTGTGTTCAACACTGTAACAACAGGAGAGGACTGTGTTCAACACTGTAACAACAGGAGAGGACTGTGTTCAACACTGTAACAACAGGAGAGGACTGTGTTCAACTGTGTTCAACACTGTAACAACAGGAGACTGTCACACACTGTAACAACAGGAGAGGACTGTGTTCAACACTGTAACAACAGGAGAGGACTGTGTTCAACACTGTAACAACAGGAGAGGACTGTGTTCAACACTGTAACAACAGGAGAGGACTGTGTTCAACACTGTAACAACAGGAGAGGACTGTGTTCAACACTGTAACAACAGGAGAGGGCTGTGTTCAACACTGTAACAACAGGAGAGGACTGTGTTCAACACTGTAACAACAGGAGAGGGCTGTGTTCAACACTGTAACAACAGGAGAGGACTGTGTTCAACACTGTAACAACAGGAGAGGACTGTGTTCAACACTGTAACAACAGGAGAGGACTGTGTTCAACACTTCAACACTGTAACAACAGGAGAGGCTGTGTTCAACACTGTAACAACAGGAGAGGACTGTGTTCAACACTGTAGCAACAGGAGAGGGCTGTGTTCAACACTGTAACAACAGGAGAGGACTGTGTTCAACACTGTATCAACAGGAGAGGGCTGTGTTCAACACTGTAACACAGGAGAGGACTGTGTTCAACACTGTAGCAAAGGAGAGGGCTGTGTTCAACACTGTAACAACAGGAGAGGGCTGTGTTCAACACTGTAACAACAGGAGAGGACTGTTTTCAACACTGTAACAACATGAGAGGACTGTGTTCAACACTTTAACAACAGGAGAGGACTGTGTTCAACACTGTAACAACAGGACTGTTTTCAACACTTTAACAACAGGAGAGGACTGTGTTCAACACTGTAACAACATGAGAGGACTGTTTTCAACACTGTAACAACAGGAGAGGGCTGTGTTCAACACTGTAACAACAGGAGAGGGCTGTGTTCAACACTTTAACAACAGGAGAGGACTGTTCAACACTGTAACAACATGAGAGGACTGTGTTCAACACTTTAACAACAGGAGAGGACTGTGTTCAACACTGTAACAACAGGAGAGGGCTGTTTTCAACACTGTAACAACATGAGAGGACTGTTTTCAACACTTTAACAACAGGAGAGGACTGTGTTCAACACTGTAACAACAGGAGAGGGCTGTTTTCAACACTGTAACAACAGGAGAGGACTGTTTTCAACACTTTAACAACATGAGAGGGCTGTGTTCAACACTTTAACAACAGGAGAGGACTGTTTTCAACACTGTAACAACATGAGAGGACTGTTTTCAACACTTTAACAACAGGAGAGGACTGTGTTCAACACTGTAACAACAGGAGAGGGCTGTGTTCAACACTGTAACAACAGGAGAGGACTGTTTTCAACACTTTAACAACAGGAGAGGACTGTGTTCAACACTTTAACAACAGGAGAGGACTGTGTTCAACACTGTAACAACAGGAGAGGGCTGTTTTCAACACTGTAACAACAGGAGAGGGCTGTTTTCAACACTGTAACAACAGGAGAGGGCTGTGTTCAACACTGTAACAACAGGAGAGGGCTGTTTTCAACACTGTAACAACAGGAGAGGGCTGTGTTCAACACTGTAACAACAGGAGAGGACTGTTTTCAACACTGTAACAACAGGAGAGGGCTGTTTTCAACACTGTAACAACAGGAGAGGACTGTGTTCAACACTGTAACAACAGGAGAGGGCTGTGTTCAACACTGTAACAACAGGAGAGGACTGTGTTCAACACTGTAACAACATGAGAGGACTGTTTTCAACACTTTAACAACAGGAGAGGACTGTGTTCAACACTGTAACAACAGGAGAGGACTGTGTTCAACACTGTAACAACAGGAGAGGACTGTTTTCAACACTTTAACAACAGGAGAGGACTGTTTTCAACACTGTAACAACATGAGAGGACTGTTTTCAACACTTTAACAACAGGAGAGGACTGTGTTCAACACTGTAACAACAGGAGAGGGCTGTGTTCAACACTGTAACAACAGGAGAGGGCTGTGTTCAACAGTGTAACAACAGGAGAGGGCAGTGTTCAACACTGTAACAACAGGAGAGGACTGTGTTCAACACTGTAACAACAGGAGAGACTGTGTTCAACACTGTAACAACAGGAGAGGACTGTGTTCAGTGTTCAACACTGTAACAACAGGAGAGGGCAGTGTTCAACACTGTAACAACAGGAGAGGACTGTGTTCAACACTGTAACAACAGGAGAGGGCTGTGTTCAACAGTGTAACAACAGGAGAGGGCAGTGTTCAACACTGAAACAACAGGAGAGGGCAGTGTTCAACACTGTAGCAACAGGAGAGGACTGTGTTCAACACTGTAACAACAGGAGAGGACTGTGTTCAACACTGTAGCAACAGGAGAGGACTCTGTTCAACACTGTAACAACAGGAGAGGGCTGTGTTCAACACTGTAACAACAGGAGAGGGCAGTGTTCAACACTGTAACAACAGGAGAGGACTGTGTTCAACACTGTAAAAACAGGAGAGGACTGTGTTCAACACTGTAACAACAGGAGAGGGCTGTGTTCAACACTGTAACAACAGGAGAGGACTGTGTTCAACACTGTAACAACAGGAGAGGACTGTGTTCAACACTGTAACAACAGGAGAGGACTGTGTTCAACACTGTAACAACAGGAGAGGACTGTGTTCAACACTGTAACAACAGGAGAGGGCTGTGTTCAACACTGTAACAACAGGAGAGGACTGTGTTCAACACTGTAACAACAGGAGAGTACTGTGTTCAACACTGTAACAACAGGAGAGGGCAGTGTTCAACACTGTAACAACAGGAGAGGGCTGTGTTCAACACTGTAACAACAGGAGAGGACTGTGTTCAACACTGTAACAACAGGAGAGGGCTGTGTTCAACACTGTAACAACAGGAGAGGACTGTGTTCAACACTGTAACAACAGGAGAGGGCAGTGTTCAACACTGTAACAACAGGAGAGGACTGTGTTCAACACTGTAACAACAGGAGAGGACTGTGTTCAACACTGTAACAACAGGAGAGGACTGTGTTCAACACTGTAACAACAGGAGAGGGCTGTGTTCAACACTGTAACAACAGGAGAGGACTGTGTTCAACACTGTAACAACAGGAGAGGACTGTGTTCAACACTGTAACAACAGGAGAGGACTGTGTTCAACACTGTAACAACAGGAGAGGACTGTGTTCAACACTGTAACAACAGGAGAGGACTGTGTTCAACACTGTAGCAACAGGAGAGGACTGTGTTCAACACTGTAGCAACAGGAGAGGACTGTGTTCAACACTGTAGCAACAGGAGAGGACTGTGTTCAACACTGTAGCAACAGGAGAGGACTGTGTTCAACACTGTAGCAACAGGAGAGGACTGTGTTCAACACTGTAACAACAGGAGAGGACTGTGTTCAACACTGTAACAACAGGAGAGGGCTGTGTTCAACACTGTAACAACAGGAGAGGAATGTGTTCAACACTGTAACAACAGGAGAGGACTGTGTTCAACACTGTAGCAACAGGAGAGGACTGTGTTCAACACTGTAGCAACAGGAGAGGACTGTGTTCAACACTGTAGCAACAGGAGAGGACTGTGTTCAACACTGTAACAACAGGAGATGACTGTGTTCAACACTGTAACAACAGGAGAGGACTGTGTTCAACACTGTAACAACAGGAGAGGGCTGTGTTCAACACTGTAACAACAGGAGAGGACTGTGTTCAACACTGTAGCAACAGGAGAGGGCAGTGTTCAACACTGTAACAACAGGAGAGGACTGTGTTCAACACTGTAGCAACAGGAGAGGGCAGTGTTCAACACTGTAACAACAGGAGAGGACTGTGTTCAACACTGAAGCAACAGGAGAGGGCTGTGTTCAACAGTGTAACAACAGGAGAGGACTGTGTTCAACACTGTAGCAACAGGAGAGGGCTGTGTTCAACACTGTAACAACAGGAGAGGACTGAGTTCAACACTGTATCAACAGGAGAGGGCTGTGTTCAACACTGTAACAACAGGAGAGGACTGTGTTCAACACTGTAGCAAAATGAGAGGGCTGTGTTCAACACTGTAACAACAGGAGAGGACTGTTTTCAACACTGTAACAACATGAGAGGACTGTGTTCAACACTTTAACAACAGGAGAGGACTGTGTTCAACACTGTAACAACAGGAGAGGGCTGTGTTCAACACTGTAACAACAGGAGAGGGCTGTGTTCAACAGTGTAACAACAGGAGAGGGCAGTGTTCAACACTGTAACAACAGGAGAGGACTGTGTTCAACACTGTAACAACAGGAGAGGACCTTGTTCAACACTGTAACAACAGGAGAGGGCAGTGTTCAACACTGTAACAACAGGAGAGGGCAGTGTTCAACACTGTAACAACAGGAGAGGACTGTGTTCAACACTGTAGCAACAGGTTCAACAGGTGTTCAACACTGTAACAACAGGAGAGGGCTGTGTTCAACACTGTAACAACAGGAGAGGACAGTGTTCAACACTGTAACAACAGGAGAGGACTGTGTTCAACACTGTAAAAACAGGAGAGGGCTGTGTTCAACACTGTAACAACAGGAGAGGACTGTGTTCAACACAGTGTTCAACACTGAAACAACAGGAAAGGGCAGTGTTCAACACTGTAACAACAGGAGAGGACAGTGTTCAACACTGTAACAACAGGAGAGGACAGTGTTCAACACTGTAACAACAGGAGAGGACTGTGTTCAACACTGTAACAACAGGAGAGGACTGTGTTCAACACTGTAACAACAGGAGAGGACTGTGTTCAACACTGTAACAACAGGAGAGGACTGTGTTCAACACTGTAACAACAGGAGAGGACTGTGTTCAACACTGTAACAACAGGAGAGGACTGTGTTCAACACTGTAACAACAGGAGAGGGCTGTGTTCAACACTGTAACAACAGGAGAGGGCTGTGTTCAACACTGTAACAACAGGAGAGGACTGTGTTCAACACTGTAACAACAGGAGAGGACTGGTTCAACACTGTAACAACAGGGCTGTGTTCAACACTGTAACAACAGGAGAGGACTGTGTTCAACACTGTAACAACAGGAGAGGGCTGTGTTCAACACTGTAACAACAGGAGAGGGCTGTGTTCAACACTGTAACAACAGGAGAGGACTGTGTTCAACACTGTAACAACAGGAGAGGGCTGTGTTCAACACTGTAACAACAGGAGAGGGCTGTGTTCAACACTGTAACAACAGGAGAGGACAGTGTTCAACACTGTAACAACACTGTGTTCAACACTGTAGCAACAGGAGAGGGCAGTGTTCAACACTGTAACAACAACAACACTGAAGCAACAGAGAGGCTGTGTTCAACAGTGTAACAACAGGAGAGGACTGTGTTCAACACTGTAGCAACAGGTGAGGGCTGTGTTCAACACTGTAACAACAGGAGAGGACTGTGTTCAACAGTGTAGCAACAGGAGAGGGCTGTGTTCAACACTGTAACAACAGGAGAGGACTGTGTTCAACACTGTAACAACAGGAGAGGGCTGTGTTCAACAGTGTAACAACAGGAGAGGCGCTGTGTTCAACACTGTAACAACAGGAGAGGGCTGTGTTCAACACTGTAACAACAGGAGAGGGCTGTGTTCAACACTGTAACAACAGGAGAGCGCTGTGTTCAACACTGTAGCAACAGGTGAGGGCTGTGTTCAACACTGTAACAACAGGAGAGGACTGTGTTCAACACTGTAGCAACAGGTGAGGGCTGTGTTCAACACTGTAACAACAGGAGAGGACTGTGTTCAACACTGTAACAACAGGAGAGGGCTGTATTCAACACTGTAACAACAGGAGAGGGCTGTGTTCAACAGTGTAACAACAGGAGAGGGCAGTGTTCAACACTGTAACAACAGGAGAGGACTGTGTTCAACACTGTAACAACAGGAGAGGACTGTGTTCAACACTGTAACAACAGGAGAGGGCAGTGTTCAACACTGTAACAACAGGAGAGGACTGTGTTCAACACTGTAGCAACAGGAGAGGACTCTGTTCAACACTGTAACAACAGGAGAGGGCTGTGTTCAACACTGTAACAACAGGAGAGGGCAGTGTTCAACACTGTAACAACAGGAGAGGACTGTGTTCAACACTGTAACAACAGGAGAGGGCTGTGTTCAACATTGTAACAACAGGAGAGGACTGTTTTCAACACCGAAACAACAGGAGAGGGCAGTGTTCAACACTGTAGCAACAGGAGAGGACTGTGTTCAACACTGTAACAACAGGAGAGGACTCTGTTCAACAGTGTAACAACAGGAGAGGGCAGTGTTCAACACCTTAACAACAGGAGAGGGCTGTGTTCAACACTGTAACAACAGGAGAGGACTGTGTTCAACACTGTAACAACAGGAGAGGGCTGTGTTCACACACAGGAGTGGACAGTATTGAAGCTTTGGCATAACAGGAGAGGACAGGTTTGAGGCATTGGCACAACAGGAGAGGACAGGTTTGAGGCATTGGCACAACAGGAGAGGACAGGTTTGAGGTATTGGCACAACAGGAGAGGGCAGGTTTGAGGCATTTGCACAACAGGAGAGGACAGGTTTGAGGCATTGGCACAACAGGAGAGGACAGGTTTGAGGCATTGGCACAACAGGAGAGGACACTTTTGAGGCATTAGCACAACAGGAGAGGATAGGTTTGAAACATTGGCACAACAGGAGAGGACAGGGTTGTGGCATTGGCACAACAGGAGAGGACAGGTTTGAGGCATTGGCACAACATGAGAGGACAGGTTTGAGGCATTGGCACAACAGGAGAGGACAGGTTTGAGGCATTAGCACAACAGGAGAGG